>NC_056741.1:1045915877-1046115877 GCF_019279795.1 Protopterus annectens
TAAATGATGAAGGTGCATAATGATTCTGCATGCCACACAGCTGTACCATAGTGTTACACTAGGATGATGATACCTATTGATTCTACATGCCACACAGCTCTACAACATAGGTTCATAGGTTCATAGGTTTATACTAGGCTATCTGCCCTAAGGCATTTATAAGCCTAGCCCAAATTTTTGTGGCTTACACCACCCCTTATATGAAAAAATACTGTGCCCATTAGTTTGGTGTGCCTCTGTCCAGCAGTGATACAGAGATGATTCCCAGGGTAAACCTACGATCTCCCATCCACAGGTCAAGATTTCTCTTGAACAAAGTCAGCGAGGTGCTCTGCCTCACATGGACCGGGATTTTATTCCACAGCATAGGGAGTCTCTGAGTGATAAATCTATCCTCCAGCACATCCTATTTATATCCGTGCTAAGGTTTAAGCTTGCTCTAGTGGTTTTGGTGGATTTGGATTTTGAGGTGGAGCATGTCCATTAATTCGGTTGGACATGGCCTTGTATGACAGGCACATGTCACCTCTGAGCAGACGGTATGCAACTGAATAGAGCTGAGTTTCTTCAATCTGGCAGCATATGACAGATTTTGGAGTCCTTATCCTTTTGGTGAGGAACTTTTGGGGTCTCTCCAATTGCTGCAGATGTCGGGTGAGATACATCCCGAATGGGGCATTGTACTCGATCATTGGTCTGATAAGTGAAGAGTACAGGGAACAATGACCTCACTAGATCTGGATGTGAATCCCTTCATGATCAGGTGGGCAATGTAGAAGGTCTTTCTAACCACTTTAGCGTGAGTGTCAAAGAAAGGCCACTGTCAACCTGGGTCCCCAGGTCCCTGATAACCTCTTCTGTGCTTAGTGGATTGCCACCTATATGGTAGCTTGGGTTACCTTGTTTTCCTGAAGGTATGACTACACATTTTTGGCGTTTAACTTCAGGCCATGGCTCTGGCACCAGCTATCTGTTTCCATGAGTCCCTTCTGAAGGATATCCGTGTCCGATGCACTTTCCACTATGCGCCCAGTTTGCAGTCGTCAGCAAACTTTGTCAGCCAAAGTCCTCCCATGTTGGCCTGTACTTCTGAGAAGTAGATGCCGAACAATAGGGGCCAAGGACCGAGCCCTGTGGGACACCACTTGTGACGGCTTGGAGTCTGACATAGCCAGCAACTCTAACCCTGTGGGTTCTGTCCTTAAGCCAGTTTGCAACCCATCTTGTGACATATGGGTTTACATTTAAGCTGGTAAGTTTTCTACAATACCCGAGTGGGGTATTGTGTCGAAGCCTTGCAAGGTCAAGGTAGGCTGTATGGACTGCCTTTCCTCATCAATGGCCTTGGTGACTGTTTGAAGTCGACCAAGTTCAAAGGCATGATCTTCCCTTGACGAAGCCAAACTGGGTGGGTCCAATGTCTGCAAGTCCCTATATCTTTGTTTATGAGCTCCATTATGATCCTCTCCATAGCTTTGCAGACTAGACTTGTTAGCTTAAGGCGGTAATTACCAGGGTCCGTAGGCGCGCCGGCTTTGTGGAGTGGGACCACAGTTGCCGTACGCCACTCCTTGGGCACGTATCCTGTGGTAAGGCTGAGATTAAACAGCTGCCTTATGTGCGGGTTTAATTCCTCATTTAGCTTCGTGTAGCACACAGCCGGGGACACCATCGGTCCCATTGATGCTGTGTTTTAGCTTTAGAGAGCAGCTTTCACCTGCGCATTTGAGATGTCTGGGAGGCTACACTCAGCTGGGATAGTTATCTCTCCTTTAGGGAGAGGGGGTGAAGTTTGCACTGAACCTGTCTGCCAGTATGTTGGCAATGTCTGTGGGTTCAGTGATTTTTGTATCATTTTGGACTAATTCTGAGCATATCTGGGAGTTTCCACCCAGGCTCCTAACATAGCTGAAAAAGGCCTTATGATTGTCCTTTGAATCCATGGCAATTTTTCTCTCAAAATTGGCCTTAGTTGATTTTATGAGTGCTCGTATTTTTTTACTAATAATGATCAGGGGTGACTTCCCTTTTATGGATTTTGTTCTATCATGTAATAGCTTTCTCCTCTTATTGTAAAGTTTGTTAATGGCTGGGGTCCACCAGACTGGACGTTTGCCCTTTGTGGAGTCTTGGTTTTATTTGGGATTGCCTGATCCATGCAGTCCTGGAGGTGTTCATAGAAGGCATTTGTAAGGGCTTCCACAGCTTGGGTTGTGGTTTCCACTGGCTCAGGGGCCTTGAAGGATACCACACCAGTTTTGAGTAGTGTGAAGTTTGCTTTAGAGAAGTTCTTCACTGTGGTCTTTTTTGTTTGGGGTGGGGGCGGGATGTGGATTTCCAGTGAGATTAGTTTATGATCTGATCTCACCAAAGAGGGATATACTTCCAGTGTGGAGCATTTTGTCCCCATGTTTGTGACAATGAGATCTAGTATATTTTTTCCTCTCGTGGGAACAGTGACTAGCTGTTCCATGGCATTTGAATTTATGAACTCCAGGAACCGTTGGGCTAGAAAGTTAGGGCTTGAGTAATGTTCCCAGTCTATATTTGGGTAGTTGAAGTCACCCAATATGATGGTGTTTGACGATACATTTATACCCTCCAGTGTCTTCAGGAAGGCTGTGTGGGGTTCCTGAGTTTGAGAGGGTGGCCTGTAGCATGCTACAATTTGTAGAGCAGTTTTGCCAATGGTTAGTTGCACCTGGATGGTTTCCGAAGCTTCGTGCGTTGCCACCAACCTGGAGGTGTGGGTATCCTTTATGAATATGGATACACCCCCTCCTTTTGTGGTGTGGTCGGTTTTGGGGCGGGCGCATGATATGAGGTAAAACCTAATAGTGCCGGGTGCTCTCAGGAGCCTTGAACCAGGTTTCAGTTACAGCACAGACATCAATGTTCTCCATACTGAGAAGGGCCTCGAGTGCGTGCATTTTGAGATTTAGACTTCTGGCATTGAGCAGCATTACCCTCAGTTTCTTCCCATTTTGTTTTCTAGGGTGGTAGGTTTAGAATTTGAGCCTTGCCTAAAAAGGCACTATGGGGTGGCAAGAGCCTTAGCCAATATCCGGAATCCCAGGGTGACAGGTGCATGCCGTCCCTTGCGAGCAGCGTGGCTTGTCAAGCATGTCATCCCAGGCAGACAGACACTGGATCCCTTTGAATGACACCAGACATTAAGCCAATTGTTAAAGATGATCATCTTGTCTCTATATTGTGGCATCATTCTTGGTGAAGGAAGGATACTGCTCAGGGTCAGGGTCATACCTGCCTGGGCTACATAATCAGAGAGCTCCTCTATGTCTCTTTTCATGTAGTCCAGGGAGGTGCGTCTCAGGTCGTTCACACCAGCATGGACAATGACTGTGTCATATTTGTACTTGCCGTGGAGTGACCAGTGCTTGTGTTATGTGGCGGATTCTAGCACCTGATAGGCAGCTTACTGTGACCCTCTCCTTGTTCAGCCTGGTGAGTGGGACGTCAGTGTGTCTGACTATGGAGTCACCTATGACAAGTATGTTTGGTGTTGTATTTGGCCTTAAGGGCTGTGACTGCTTTGCACACTGCTTTTGTGGTTTATGTGTTGCTTGTGGGGTGTCTTGAGGTAGCAGTTGTTTGGGTGTCTGCTTTGGAGGCCTCTGCTGTTTAGGTAAATTTTTACTCAGAGCCTCCGAGTATGTCTTTGTGTGTTTATGTGTTTGATTCAGTGGAGTGGTAGCATTATGTGAGGCTGGTTTTGTGGTCTGTGTAGTTGCCTTCTCCTCCTGTCTGGTCTTGCCAGTCCTGAGTTGAGAGAGCTCAGCCGCCAGCTTGGCTAAATAGCTGCATCTCTCACAAGTAATTGTGTTATGTGGGAGGAGGAGAGGGTTGTCTGTGTACATGAGGCAGTTATAACATTGCCTCAAGATTCCCAGATTCACCAGCTGGACAGGAGAGGAGATTGACAACTGACCTTTGGACATGCTAGAATAATATTGGGAAATCCTTAATTGAAAACAAGGGCCAGTGGGGAGTGAGGGTGTAGTGCTTTTAATTTTTAGTGCTGACTTATATAATTGCTTTAGTGAGCAAGTGCCAGGTAACTTGAGTGCAATGTGTTACAAGTAACTAAATGCAAAAACGACAAACAGTAACTTTCTTTCAAGTGAAACAAGGAAATAAGTACAGTAAGCAATGCAGATATCACTAGTGATCCACAGAAGCGCTGAGAAGTTGCGTATTAGGTGGAATTAGCTTCCAGGGAAATAACAAGCAAACAAACAACAAGCATATAAACAAAGCTAGATTCAGCAGGCCTGGATCTAGTCTATGCTAGAGCAAACAAGGTGTACCAATTTCAGTAAGATACAGTTCAAATATTCAGGCACTATAAACCTTTAACCAGAAATTCCCAGCTCAGAAGGGCAGAGTCCAGCCTCTTCTCCCACAAGAGTGCAGACCACGAACAGTGTGACTCTAGGATGACAGTACATAATGATTCTGCATGCTACACAACTGTATGACATTGCAACACTGGGATGATTGCACATAATGATTCTGCATGCCACACAGCTGTACCATAGTGTAACATTAGGATAATGGTACATAATGATTCTGTATGTCACACAGCTGTACCATAGTGTGACACTAGGATGATGTTACATAATGATTCTGCATGCCACACAACTGTACCATTGTGAGAGACTTTGACGATGGTACATACTGTTTCTGCATGCCACACAAGTGTACCATAGTGTGACACAAGGATGATGATACATGACTCTGCTTGCCATACAGCTGTACCATAGTGTGACACAAGGATGATGATGCATAATGATTCTGCATGCCACACAGCTGTATCATTGTGAGACACTAGGAAGCTGGTACATAATGATTCTGCATACCACACAGCTCTACCATAGTGTGATACTCGGGTGATGGTAAATAAAGATACTGCATGCCAGACAGTTGTACCATAGTGTGACACTAGGATGATGGTACATATTGATTCTGCATGCCACACAGGTGTACCATAGTGTGACACTAAGAAGATGGTACATGATTCTGTATACCACAAAGCTGTTCCATAATGTGACACTAGGGTGATGGTACATAATGATACTGCATGACAGACAGTTGTACCATAGTGTGACACTAGGTTAATGGTACTTAATGATTCTGCATGTCTCACAGCTGTATCATAGTGTGACACTATGATTATGGCACACACTGATTCTGCATGCTAGACAGCTGTACAAAGAAAGACACTAGGATGATGGTACATAATGACTGTATGCGACAGAGCTGTACCATAGTGTGACACTAGGATGATGGTACATAATGATTCTGCATGCCACTCATCTGTACCATAGTCTGACACTAGGATGATGGTACATAATGATTCTGTATGCCACACATTTGTTCCATAGTGTGACACTACTATGATGGTACATACTGATTCTACATGGTACACAGCTGTGTCAGAATGTGACACTAGGAGGATGGTAGATATTGATTCTGCATGCCACACAGCTGTACCATAGAGTGACACTAGGATGACTGTACATAATGATTCTGCATGCCACACAGGTGTACCATAGTGTGACACTACTATAATGGTACATACTGATTCTGCATGCTACAAAGCTCTACCACAGAAGGACACTAGGATGATGGTGCAGAGTGATTCTGCATGCCACACAGCTGTAGCATAGTGTGGCACTAGGATGATGGCACAGCATGATTCTGCATGCCACATGGCTGTACTATAGTGTAACACTAGGATGATGATACATAATGATTCTTCATGTCACACAGCTGTACCACAGCATGATACTAGGATGATTATACATAAAGATTCTGCATGCCACACAGTTGTGCCATAGTGTGACACTAGGATGATGATACATAAGTATTCAACATGTTGCACAGCTGTACCATAGTGTGACACTAGGATGATGGTGCATAACAATATTGCATGCCACACAGTAGTACCATAGTGTGACACTATGGTGAGGGTGCATAATGATTCTGTATGCCACACAGCTGTACCATAGTGTTACACTAGGATGATGATACCTAATGATTGTGCATGTCACACAGCTGTATCATAGTGTGAGACTAGAATAAGGATACATAACAATTCTGCATGCCACACAGCTTTACTATAGCATGACACTAGAATGGTGATACATATTGATTCTATATGCCAAGCAGCTGTACAACAGTGTGACACTACAATGATGATAGTTAAAGATATTGCATGCCACACAGCTGTACCATAGTGTGACACTAGGATGATAATACATAATGATTCTGCATGCCACACAGCTGTACCATAGTGTGACACTAGGATGATGATACATAAATATTCTACATACTACACAGCTGTACCATAGTGTGACACTAGGATGATACTGCAGAACAATTTTGCATGCCACACAGTTGTACAATAGTGCGGCACTACAGTGATGGTCATAATTAGTCAGTATGCCACACAGCTATACCATAGTGCTACACTAGGATGATGATACCTAATGATCGTGTATGTCACACAGCTGTACCATAGTGTGACACTAGAATGATTATACATAATGATTCTGCATTCCACACAGCTGTACCACAGTGTGACACTAGGATGATAATTCATAATGAATCTACATACTAGACAGCTGTACCAAGTATGACGCTAGGATGATGAAACAGAATGATTATGTATGCCACACAACTGTGTCATAGTGTGACAATAGTATGATGACACATGATTCTGCATGCCACACATTTGTACCATAGTGTGCCACTGGGAAGATGCTGCATAATGATTCTGCATGCAATGAAGTTATTCCATAGTGTGACACTGGGATGATTGTACATAATGATTCTGCATGCCACACAGCTGTATCATAGTGTGACACTGCTATGATGGTACATACTGATTCTGCATTCTCCACAGCTGTAAAACAGTGTGACACTAGGATGATGGCTTACAAGGATTCTGCATGCTACACAACTGTACCACATTGTGACTCTAGGAGGATGGTACATAATGATTCTGCATGCCACATGTCTGTACCATACTGTGATACTAAGGTGATGGTACATAATGATTCATCATGCTACATATTTGTACCATAGTCTGACTATAGGATAATGATACATAATGATTTTACTTACTATCCAGCTGTGACATTGTTTGCCACTAGGATGATGACACATAATGATTTTGCATGCTACACAGCTGTACCAGAGTGTGACACTATGATGATGGTACATAATGATGCTGTATGCCAAACAGTTGTACAATAGAGTGAAACTAGGATGATGATACATAATGATTCTGCATGCCACACAGCTGTACGACTGTGTAACACTAACAAGATAATATATATTCATTCTGCATGCCACAGAGTTGTACCATAGTGTGACAGTAGAGAGCTGGTACATAATGATTCTGCATGCCACACAATTGTACTGTTGTGAGACTATAGGAAGATGGTACATATTGATTTTGCTTGCCACATAGCTGTACCATATTTTGACACTAGTATGATGATGCATATTGATTCTGTATGAAACACAGCTGTATTGCTGTGTGACACCAGGATGCTGGTACATATTGATTCTGCATGACACACAGCTCTACCTTAGAGTGATACTAGTGTGATGGCACATAAAGATACTGCATGCCAGAGAGTTTACCATAGTGTGACACCAGCATGATGGTACATAATGATTCTGCATGCTACACAGCTGTACCATAGTGTGACACCAGGATGATGGTACATACTGATTCTACATGCTACACAGTTGTACACAGAAGGACACTAGGATGATGGTACATAATGACTGTATGACACAGAGCTGTACACCAACTTGGCACTTGAATGATGGTACATAATGATTCTGCATGCAACACATACCATAGTGTGACACCAGGATGATGACACATTATGATTCTACATACTACAAAGCTGTACCATAGTGTGACACTAGGATAATGATGCATAATGATTCTGCATGCCACACAGCTGTACCATTGTGTGACACTAGGAAGATGGTACATTATGATTCTGCATGCCACACAGCTGTGCCATAATGTAACACTAGGGTGATGGTACATAATGATACTGCATGCCAGACAGTTGTACCATATGGTGACACTAGGATAATGGTACTTAATGATTCTACATGCCACACACCTGTAGCATAGTGTGACACTATGATTATGGCACACACTGATTCTGCATGCTAGACAGCTGTACAAAGAAGGACACTAGGATGATGGTACATAATGACTGTATGCCACAGAGCTGTACCATAGTGTGACACTAGGATGATGGTACATAATGATTCTGCATGCCACTCATCTGTACCATAGTCTTACACTAGGATGATGATACATAATGATACTACATACTGCACAGTTGTACCATAGTCTAACACTAGAATAATGGTACATAATGATTTTGCATGCTACACAGCTGTACCATAGTGTGACACTAGGATGATGGTACACAATGATTTTATATGCCACAAAGGTGTACCGTAGTCTTATACTAGAATGGTACAGAATGATTCGGCATGCCACAAAACTGTACCATAGTGTAACACTAGGATGATGATATATAGATTGATTCTGTATGCCACACAGCTGTATCACAGTGTGATACTAGAATTATACAGAATGATTCAGCATGCCACACAACCGTACCATAGTGTAACACTAGGATGATGATATATAGATTGATTCTGTATGCCACACAGCTGTATCACAGTGTGGCACTCAGATAACACATAATGATTTTGCATGCCACACAGCTGTTGCATAGTGTGATACTAAGATGGTGATACATAGAGATTTTTCATGCCACACAGCTGTACCATAGTGTGACATTACGATGATGATACCTAATGATGTGGCATCTCACACAGATGTACCATAGTGTGACACTAGGATAATGATGCATAATGATTCTGCATGCCACACATCTGTACCATAGTCTGAAACTAGGATGATGATACATAATGATACTACACACTGCATAGATGTATCATAGTGTAACACTAGAATGATGGTACATAATGATTTTGCATGCTACACAGCTGTACCATAGCGTGACCCTAGGACGATGGTACACAATAATGTTTTATGGCACACAGCTGTACCATAGTGTGACACTAGGATGATGAGACAGAATGATTCTGGATGCCACACAGCTGTATCACAGTATGGAACTAGAATGATGACCCATAATGATTCTACATGTCACCCAGCTGTACCATAGTGTGACACTTTGATGATTATACATAATGATTCTGCATTCCACACAGCTGTACCACAGTGTGACACTAGAATAATGACACATAATGGTTCTGCATTCCACACAGCTGTAGCATAGTGTGATACTAGCATGGTGATAGATAAGGATCCTGCATGCCACACAGCTGTATCATAGTGTGACACTACAGTGATGATACCTAATAATGTTGCATGTCATACAGCTGTACCATATTGTGACACTAGGATGATAATACATAATGATTCTGTGTGCCACATAGTTGTACCATAATCTGACACTAGGATGGTGATACATAAGTATTCTACATGCTACCTAGCCTAGTTTGACACTAGGATGATGATACATAATGATACTACATACTGCACAGTTATACCATAGTGTAACACTAGAATGATGGTACATAACGATTTTGCAGGCTACATAGTTGTACCATAGTGTGCACTAGGACAATGGTGCACAATGATTTTTTATGCCATGCAGCTGTACAATAGTGGGACACTAGGACGATGATGCATAATGGTACTACATACTGCACAGATGTACCATAGTATAACACTAGAATGATGGTATATACTGTTTTGTAGGCAACACAGCTGTACCATAGTGTGACACTAGGATGATGGTACACAATGATTTTGTATGCCACACAGCCATACCATAGTGTGACAATAAAATTATGATACAGAATGATTCGGTATGCCACATAGCTGTACCAAAGTGTAACACTAGGTTGATGATTTATATTGATTCTGTATGCCACACAGCTGTATCACAGTGTGGCACTAGGACAATTACTCATAATGATTCTGCATGCCACACAGCTGTACCATAGTGTGACACTAGGATGATGATGCATAATGATACTGCATGCCACAAAGCTGTACCATAGTGTGACACTAGGATGATTATACATAATGATTCTGCATGCCACACAGCTGTAGCATACTCTAATACTAGCATGGCGATACATAAGGATGCTGCATGCCACACAGCTGTACCACATTGGGGCACTAGAATAATGATACATAATGATTCTGCACTCCACACAGCTGTAGCATAGTGCTATACTAGCATGGTCATACATAAGCATTTTGCATACCACACAGCTCTACGATAGTGTGACACTATGATGATGATACCTAATGATGTTGCATGTCACACAGTTGTACCATAGTGTGAGACTAGGATGATTATACATAATAATTCTGCATGCCACACAGTTGTACCATAGTGTGACACTAGGATGATGATACATAAGTATTCTACATACTACACAGCTGTACCATAGTGTGACACTAAGATAATGGTACATAATGATTTTGCATGCTACACAGTTGTACCACAGTGTGACACTACAGTGATTATGCATAATGATTCTGCATGCCACACAGCTGTACTATAGTGTAACACTATGATGATGATACCTAATGATTTTGCATGTCACAAAGCTGTATCATAGTGTGACACTAGGATTATAATACATAATGATTCTGCATGCCACACAGTTGTACCATAGTGTGACACTTGGATGATGATACATAAGTATTCTACATACTACACAGCTATACCACAGTGTGACACTAGGATGATGGTACATAATGATTTTGCATGCCACACAGTTGTACCACAGTGTGACACTACGGTGATGGTACATAATGATTCTGCATGCCACACAGCTGTAGCATAGTGTGACACTAGGATGATGCTACATAATGATACTGCATGCTGCACAGTTGTAACACAGTGTAACACTAGAATGATGGTACATAATAATTTTGCATGCTACACAGCTGTACCAATGTGTGGCACTAGGACAATGGTACACAATGATTGTGTGTGCCACACAGCTGTACCACAGTATGACACTAGAATGATGCTACAGAATGATTCGGCATGCCACAATGCTGTATCACAGTGTGGCACTAGGATGATGACACATATTGATTCTTCATGCCACACAGCTGTACCATAGTGTGACACTAAAATAACAGTACATAATGTTTCTGCATGCCATACAGCTGTAGCACAGTGTGATACTAGCATGTTGACACATAATGATTATGCATGCCACACAGCTGAACCACAGTGTGACACTAAAATAACAGTACATAATGTTTCTGCATGCCACACAGCTGTAGCACAGTGTGATACTAGCATGTTGATACATAAGGATTCTGCATGCCACACAGCTGTACCACAGTGTAACAACTGATTAATGATACATAATGATTCTGCACCTCATACATCTGTAGCATAGTATTATACTAGCATGGTGATACATAAGGATTCTGCATGCAACACAGCCGTACCATAGTGTGACACTATGATGATCCCTAATGATGTTGCATGTCACACAGCTGTACTATTGTGTGACACTATGATGATAATACATAAGGATTCTGCATGCCACATAGCTGTACCACAGTGTGACACTAGATTAATGATACATAATGATTCTGCACCCCACACATCTCTACCATAGTGTGACACCAGGATGATGATACATAAGTACTCTGCTTACTACACAGCCATATCATAGTGTGACACTAGGATGATATCAGTACCATAGAGTGACACTACGGTGATGTTACATACTGATTCTGCATGCCACACAGCTGTACCATAGTGTGACACTAGGCTTATGATACTTAATGACTGTGCATGTCACACAGCTGTACCATAGTGTGAAATGAGGATGATGATGCATAATGATTCTGCATGCCATGCAGTTGTACCATAGTGTTACACTAGGATGATGATACATAAGTATTCTACATACTACACAGCTGTACCACAGTGTGACACTAGGTTGATTGTGCATAACAATTTTGCATGCCACACAGTTGTACCACAGTGTGACACTATGATGGTACATAATGATTCTGCATGCCACACAGCTGTAGCATAGTGTGAAACAAGGATGATGATACATTATGATTCTGCATGCCTCATAGTTATATGATAGTGTAACACTAGGATGATAATACATAATGATACTGCATGCTGCACAGTTGTACCACAGTGTAGCACTAGAATGATGGAACATAATAATTTTGCATGCTACACAGCTGTACCATAGTGTGACACTAGGACGATGTTACATAATGATTTTGTGTGCCACACAGCTGTACCATAGTGTGACAGTAGAATTTTCATACAGAATGATTTGGCATGCTGCACAGCTGTACCATAGTGTGACACTAGGTTGATGACATATATTGATTCTGCATGCCATACAGCTGTACCATAGTGTGAGATTATGATAATTAAACATAATGATTCCCATGCTGGTGCAGCGGTAGCATTGTTGCCTCACAGCAAGAGGTACTCCTGTTCGATTCTCAGCTGGAGTGCGGAGAGTGCTTTCTGTGTGGAGTCTGCATGTCCTCCCTGCAGTTGGATGGACGTTCAAAAGACATGTGTAAATGGGCGTGCCTTTGTTGAAGGTTAGATGTCGAGCTGGCACCTCGGCGTTCGTGAAAATCTACTGCCAATCATTAGCAGACCGGAGTTCAGCTGTGGCGACCCCTAACCGGGAAAAGCCAAAAGACCACAACAACAACATACATAATGATTCCGCATGCCACACAGCTGTACCACAGTGTGACACTAGAATAATGACACATAATGATTCTGCATTCCACACAACTGTAGCATAGTGTGATACTAAAATGGTGATACATAAGGATTCTGCATGCCACACAGCTGTAAAATAGTGTGACACTATGATGATGATACCTAATGATGTTGCATGTCACACAGCTGTACCATAGTGTGACACTAGGATGATAATACATAATGATTCTGCATGCCACTCAGTTGTACTATAGTGTGACACTAGGATGATGATACACATGCACTCTACATACTACACATATCTGCCATAGTGTGACACTAGGATGTTGGTACATAATGATTCTGCATGACACTCAGCTGTACCATAGTGTGACACTAGGATGATAATACCTGATGATTGTGCATGTCACACAGCTGTACCATAGCTTGAAACTAGGATGATGATAAATAATGATTCTGCATGCCTCACAGCTGTACCATACTGCAACACTAGGATGATGACACATAATGATACAACATACTGCATAGATGTATCATAGTGTAACATTAGAATGATGGTACATAATGAATTTGCATGCTACATAGCTGTGCCATAGTCTGACACTAAGATGATGGCAGATATTGATTCTGCATGCCACACAGCTGTACCATAGTGTGACACTATGATGATGAAACATAATGATCCTGCATGCCACATAGTTGTTTCACAGTGTGACAATAGGATGATGATCCATAATGATTCTGCATGCCACACAGCTGTACCATAGTGTGACACTAGGATAATGGGTCATAATGATTCTGCATGCCACAGCATTGTACCATAGTCTGATGCTAGGATGATGGTACATAATGTTTCCACATACCATGCAGCTGTACCATAGTATGACACTACTATGATGAAACATACTGATTCTGCATGCTACAGAGCATTACCACAGAAGAACACTAGGATGATGGTGCAAAATCATTTTGCATGCCACACAGCTATACCATAGTGTGACACTAAGGTGATGGTACATAATGATTCTGCATGCCACACAGCTGTACTATAGTGCGACATGAGAATGATGATACATAATGGTTCTGCATGCCACACAGCTGTACAACAGTGTGACACTAGGATGATGATACATAATCATTCTGCATGCTACAAAACTGTACCACGTTGTGACACTAGAGTGATGGTACATAATGATTCTGCAAGCCAGGCAGTTGTACCATAGTGTGACACTAGGGTGATGGTACATAATTATTCTGCATGTCACAAAATTGTACCATAGTCTAATACTAGGATGATGGTACATAATGCTTCTACATACTACACAGTCGTACCATAGAGTGAACCTAGGATGATTATACAGACTGATTCTGCATGCCACACAACTGTACCATAGTGTAACACTAGGATGATGATACATAATGATTCTGCATGCCACACAGCTGTACCATAGTGTGACACTAGCATGATGATACATAATGATAATGCATGCCACATAGCTGTACACTTGTGTGACACTAAGAAGATGATGCATATTGATTCTGCATGCCACACAGCTGTACCATAGTGTGATATTAGGGTTATGGTACTTAACAATTCTGCATGCCACACAGCAGGACCATAGTGTGACACTAAGATGATGATGCATAATGATTCTGCAAGCCACACAGCTGTATCATTGTGTGCCACTAGGATGATGGTATATATTTAGTTTGCATGCTACACAGCTGTACCATAGTATAATACTGGGATGATGATAGATTATGATTCTGCATGCCACACAGTTGTACCATAGTGTGACACTAGGATGATGGTACATAATGATTCTACAAACCACACAGCTGGTCCATAGTGTTACACCAGGATGATGATATATAATGATTCTACATGACACACAACTGTACCATAGTGTGACACTAGGATGATGATACAAAATTATTCTGTATGGCACACAGCTGTACTATAGTGTGACATTAGGATGATATGTAATGATTCTGCATGCCAAATAGCTGTAGCATAATATGATACTAGGATGGTGCTTCATAATGATTCAGCATGCCACCTAGCTGTAGCATAATGTGATACTAGGATGGTGATACATAATGATTCTGCATGCCACATAGCTGTAGCATAATGTGATACTAGGAGGTGATACATAAGGATTCTGCATGCCACACAGCTGTAAGATAGGATCTATATTAGAACACTAAAGTTTCAAAACTTTGAATGTTCTAATATCAACTCCTATTCAGCAAATGCTGAAAATAACGAAGCTATAGAAAACCAAATGTTTTCCTAGGGATAGAATTCAGTTGTCCATTTTTGTCGCTTCACTAATTTCAGTACTGTGGTGGAAAGTTATGGTTCAGGTTCAGGTAAGTGTGCGATTGGGTGTGGGTTACGTGAGTTAGGGTTAGGGCGCAGGTTAGGTATGTGTGCGATTGTGTGGACATGAGGGTTAGGGTGGGCTATGTGAGTTAGGGTTAGGGTGTGGGTAAGGTAAATGTGCGATTGTGTGGAAGTGAGGGTTAGGGCGGGGTAGGTGAGGTAAGGTTAGGGTGCGGGTGAGGTGAGTGTGTGATAGTGACAGAACTTAAGGTTAGGATTTGGGATAAGGTAAGTGGATAGTTAGTGGTGTATGTACAGTTTAGTGTAGGGTTAGATGTAAGATTTTAGGTGTAGGTGTGTGGATTGCTGTTTGTTTGGTGTGCTTGTGTTGTGTGTATGTGTTTCGGAGCAGCAAATTTTTTCCCTAGGAAAAAATTTGCTGTTCTGCATGTTCAATGTTGAAAGTGTTTGCTGAATAGGGGTCGATATTAGAACATTCGAAGATTTGAAACTTCGATGCTCTAATATAGACTCATACCATATTGTGACACTACGATGATGATACCTATTGCATGTCACACAGTTGTACTATAGCATGACACTAGGATGTTAATACATAATTATTCTGCATGCCACACAGTTCTACCATAGTGTGACACTAGGATGATGATACATAAGTATTCTATATACTACACAGCTGTACCATAGTGTGACACTAGAAAGATCGTACATAATGATTCTTCATGCCACACAGCCATACCATAGCATTACACTAGGATGATGATACCAAATGATTTTGCATGTCACACAGCTGTACCATAGTATGAAAATAGGATGATGATACATAGTGATTCTGCATGCGTCACAGCTCGGCCACAGAAGGACACTAGGATGATGGTGCAGAATGATTCTACATGCCACACAGCTGTACCATAGTGTGACACTAGGATGATGATGCATAATGATTCTACATACTTCACAGCTGTACCATAGTTTAACTCTAGGATGATGGTACATAATGATTTTGCATGCTACACAGCTGTACCATAGTGTGATACTATGATGATGGTACATAATGAATGCCACACAGTTGTACCATAGAGTGACACTAGGATGATGATACAGATTATTCTGCATGCCACACAGCTGTACTATAGTGTAACACTAGAATGATGATACATAATGATTCTGTATGTCATACTGCTGTACCATAGTGTGACACTAGGATGATGTTACACAATGATCCTGCATGCTACACAAATGTACCATAGTATGAAACTAGAATGATACACATTGATTCTGCATGCCACAAAGATGTACCATAGTCTGATACTGTGATGATGGTATATATTGTTTCTGCATGTCACACAGCTGTACCATTGTGTGACACAAGGATGATGATGCATAATGAATCTGCATGCAACACAGCTGTATCGTTGTGTGATACTAGGAATCTGGTACATATTGATTCGGCATACCACACAGCTCTACCATAGTGTGATACTTGGGTAATGGTACATAAAGATACTGCATGCAGGACAGTTGTACCATAGTGTGACACTAGGATGATGGTAAATATTGATTCTGCATGCCACATAAGTGTACCATAGTGTGACACTGAGAAGATGGTACATAATGATTCTGCATGCAATAAAGCTGTACCATAGTGTGACACTAGCATGATGGTACATAATGATACTGCATGCCAGACAGTTGTACCATAGTGTGACACTAGGTTATTGGTACTTAATGATTCTGTATGCCACACAGCTGTACCATAGTGTGACACTACAATTATGGTACATACTGATTCTGCATGCCAGACAGCTGTACACAGAAGGACACTAGGTTTATGATACATAATGACTGTGTGCCAAAGAGCTGTACCACAGTGTGAAACTAGGATTATGGTACATAATAATTTTGCATTCCACTCATCTGTACAATAGTTTGACACTAGGATGAAGATACATAATGATACTACATACTGCACAGTTGTACCAAAGTGTAACACTAGAATGATGGTACATAATGAAATGACATGCTACACAGCTGTACCATAGTGTGACACTAGGATGATGATATACAATGATTTTGTATGCCACACAGCTGTACCATAGTGTGACACTAGGATGATGATACAGAATGATTCTGCATGCCACACAGCTGTTCTATAGTGTAACACTAGGATGATGATATATATTAATTCTGTATGCCACACAGCTGTATCACAGTGTGGCTACCACAGTGTGACACTAGAATAACGATACATAGTGATTCTGAATGCCACAGAGCTGTAGCATAGTGTGATACTAGGATGGTGATACATAAGGATTCTGCATGCCACACAGTTGTACAATAACGTGACACTATGATGATACCTAATGATGTTGCATGTCACATAGCTGTACCATAGTGTGTCACTAGGATGATAATACATAATGATTCTGCATGCCACACAGTTGTGCTATAGTGTGACACTAAGATGGCGATACATAAGTATTCTACATACTGCACAGCTGTATCATAGTGTGACACTAGGATGATAGTACATAAATATTTTGCATGCCACACAGTTCTACCATAGTGTAACACTGCGGTGATGGTACATAATGATTCTGCATGCCACACAGCTGTACCATAGTGTGACACTAGGATGATGGTACATAATTATTCTGCATTCCATTCATCTGTGCCATAGTCTGACACTAGGATGAAGACACATAATGATACTACATACTGCAGAGTTGTACCATAGTGTAACTCTAGAATGATGGTACATAATGAATTGGCATGCTACACAGTTGTGCCATAGTGTGACACTAGGATGATTATACATAATGATTCTGCATGCCACACAGCTGTATCACACTGTGGCACTACTATAATGACACATGATGATTCTGTATGCCAGACCGCTGTACCATAGTGTGACACTTTGATGATTATACATAATGATTCTGCATTCCACACAGCTGTACCACAGTGTGACACTAGAATAATGACACATACTTATTCTTCATGCCACAATGCTGTAGCATGGTGTGATACTCGGATGGTGATACATAAGTATTCTGCTTGCCACACAGTTGTATGATAGTGTGACACTGCGATGATGATACCTAATTATGTTGCATGTCACACACCTCTACCATAGTGTGGCACTAGGATGACAATACATAATGATACTACATACTGCACAGTTGTACCATAGTGTAACTCTAGAATGATGGTACATAATGATTTTGCATGCTACACTGCTGTACCATAGTGTGACACTAGGACAATGGTACACAATGTTTTTTTATGGCACACAGCTATACCATAGTGTGACACTAGGATGATTATACATAATGATTTTGTATGACACACAGCTGTACCTTTGTGTGACACTAGGATGATGATACAAAATGATTCTGTATGCCACATAGCTGTACCAAAGTGTAACACTAGGATGATGATTTATATTGATTCTGTATGCCACACAGCTGTATCACAGTGTGACACTAGAATAATGACACATACTTATTCTTCATGCCACAATGCTGTAGCACAGTGTGATATAAGGATGATAATTCATAATGAATCTACATGCCACACAGTTGTACCAGAGTGTGATACTAGGCTGATGATACCTAATGATATTTCATGCCACACAGCTGTACCATAATGTGACACAAGGATGATTATACATAATAATTCTGCATGCCACACAGTTGTACCAAAGCGTAACACTAGGATGATGATACATAAGTATTCTACATAAGAAATAGCTGTACCATAGTGTGACAATAGGATGATACTACATAATTTTTTGCATGCCACAGAGTTCTACCATAGTGTGACACTGATGGTATATAATGATTCTGCATGCCACACAGCTGTACCATAGTGTGACACTAGGATGATGGTACATAATTATTCTGCATTCCATTCATCTGTGCCATAGTCTGACACTAGGATGAAGATACATAATGATACTACATACTGCAGAGTTGTACCATAGTGTAACTCTAGAATGATGGTACATAATGAATTGGCATGCTACACAGTTGTGCCATAGTGTGACACTAGGATGATGATACAGAATGATTCTGCATGCCACACAGCTGTATCACAGTGTGGCATTAGATGATGACACATAATGATTCTGCATGCCAGACAGCTGTACTATAATGTGACACTAGGATGATTATACATAATGATTCCACATGCCACACAGCTGTACCACAGTGTGACACTAGAGTATTGATACATAATGATTCTGCATGCCACAGAGCTGTAGCATGGTGTGATACTCGGATGGTGATACATAAGTATTCTGCTTGCCACACAGTTGTATGATAGTGTGACACTGCGATGATGATACCTAATTATGTTGCATGTCACACACCTCTACCATAGTGTGGCACTAGGATGACAATACATAATGATACTACATACTGCACAGTTGTACCATAGTGTAACTCTAGAATGATGGTACATAATGAATTGGCATACTACACAGTTGTACCATAGTGTGACACTAGGACGATGGTACACAATGATTTTTTATGCCACACAGCTGTACCATAGTGTGACATTAGGATGATGATATACAATGATTTTGTATGCCACACAGCTGTACCATAGTGTGACACTAGGATGATGATACAGAATGATTCTGCATGCCACACAGCTGTTCTATAGTGTAACACTAGGATGATGATATATATTAATTCTGTATGCCACACAGCTGTATCACAGTGTGGCTACCACAGTGTGACACTAGAATAACGATACATAGTGATTCTGAATGCCACAGAGCTGTAGCATAGTGTGATACTAGGATGGTGATACATAAGGATTCTGCATGCCACACAGTTGTACAATAACGTGACACTATGATGATGATACCTAATGATGTTGCATGTCACATAGCTGTACCATAGTGTGTCACTAGGATGATAATACATAATGATTCTGCATGCCACACAGTTGTGCTATAATGTGACACTAAGATGGCGATACATAAGTATTCTACATACTGCACAGCTGTATCATAGTGTGACACTAGGATGATAGTACATAAATATTTTGCATGCCACACAGTTCTACCATAGTGTAACACTGCGGTGATGGTACATAATGATTCTGCATGCCACACAGCTGTACCATAGTGTGACACTAGGATGATGGTACATAATTATTCTGCATTCCATTCATCTGTGCCATAGTCTGACACTAGGATGAAGATACATAATGATACTACATACTGCAGAGTTGTACCATAGTGTAACTCTAGAATGATGGTACATAATGAATTGGCATGCTACACAGTTGTGCCATAGTGTGACACTAGGATGATGATACAGAATGATTCTGCATGCCACACAGCTGTATCACAGTGTGGCATTAGATGATGACACATAATGATTCTGCATGCCAGACAGCTGTACTATAATGTGACACTAGCATGATTATACATAATGATTCCACATGCCACACAGCTGTACCACAGTGTGACACTAGAGTATTGATACATAATGATTCTGCATGCCACAGAGCTGTAGCATGGTGTGATACTCGGATGGTGATACATAAGTATTCTGCTTGCCACACAGTTGTATGATAGTGTGACACTGCGATGATGATACCTAATTATGTTGCATGTCACACACCTCTACCATAGTGTGGCACTAGGATGACAATACATAATGATACTACATACTGCACAGTTGTACCATAGTGTAACTCTAGAATGATGGTACATAATGAATTGGCATACTACACAGTTGTACCATAGTGTGACACTAGGACGATGGTACACAATTATTTTTTTATGCCACACAACTGTACCATAGTGTGACATTAGGATGATGATACAGATTGATTCTGCATGCCACACAGCTGTACCATAGTGTGACACTAGTATGATAGTACATAACGATTTTACATGCCTCACAGTTGTACCATAGTGTAACACGGCGGTAATGGCACATAATGATTCTGCATGCCACACAACTGTACCAGAATTTAGGCTGATGATACCTAATAATTTTGCATGTCGCACAGCTGTACCATAGTGTGACACTAGAAAAATGGTGCATAATGATTCTGCATGTCTCACAGCTGCACCATAATGTGACACTAGGTTGATGATACATAATAATTCTACATATCAGACAGCTATACCATAGTGTGACACTAGGATGATGGTAAATAATGATTCTGTATGCCACACAGCTGTACCATAGTTGGACACTATGATAATGAAACATAATGATTCTGCATGCCACACAGCTGTGTAATAATATGAAAATAGGATGATGATACATAATGATTCTTCATGCCACACAGCTGTACCATAGTATGACACTAGGATGATGGTACATAATGATTCTGCATTCCACATAGCTGTACCATAGTGTGACACTACTATGATGGTGCATACTGATTCTACCACAGAAGGACACTAGAATGATGGTGCAGAATGTTTCTGCATGCCACACAACTGTACTACAGTGTGACACTAGACTGCATATCACAGAGCTGTACTATAGTGTGACATGAGGATGATGATATATGATGATTCTGCATGCCACACAGTTATACTATGGTATGACACTAGGATGATGATACATAATGATTCTGCATGCCACACAGCTGTACCATAGTGTGACACTAGGGTGGTGGTACATAATGATGTTGCATTACACACAATTGTACCATAGTCTGACACTGGGATGATGATACATAATAAATCTACATACTACACAGTTGTACCATAGAGTGACACTATGATGATGATACAGAATGAGTCTGCATGCTGCACAGCTGTAGCATAGGTTAACACTAGAATGATGGTACATACTGATTCTTCATGCTACACAGCTCTACCACAGAAGGACACTAGGATGATGGTACATAATGATTCTGCATTACACACAGCTTTGCCATAGTATGACACTAGGATGATGATACATAATGATTCTGTATACCCTACAGCTGTACAACAGTGTGACACTGCGATGATGGTACATAATGATTCTGCATGCTACACAACTGTAGCACATTGTGACACTAGGGTGATGATACATAATGATTCTGCATGCCACACAATTGTGCCATAATCTGACACTGGGATCATGATACATAATGATTATATATACTGCACATCTGTAGCATAGAGTGACACTAGAATGATGATACAGAACGATTCTGCATGCCACACAGTTCTACCATAGTGTGACACTAGGATGATGATACATAATGGTTATGTATGCTACACAGCTGTACCATAGTGTGACACTAGGATGATGTTACATAATGATTCTGCATGCCACGCAACTGTACCATGGTGTAAAACTAGGATGATGGTAGATACTGATTCTATATGTCACACAGCTGTACCATAGTGTGACACTAGGATGATGGTAGATACTGATACTGCATGTCACACAGCTGTACCATAGTGTGACACTAGGATGATGCTACATAAGGATTCTGCATGCTGCACAGCTGTACCATAGTGTGACACCAGGATGATGATATATATTGATTCTGTCTGACACACAGCTGTAACATAGTTTGACACTAGAATGATGATAGGAAATGATTCTGCATGCCACATAGCTGTATCATAGTGTGACACTAGGTTGATGATATGAAATGATTCTGCATGCCACACAACTGTACCATAGTGTGACAGTAGTATGATGTTACAGAATGATTCTGCATGCCCAACAGCTGTACCATACTTTGACACTAGGATGGTGGTACAGAATGATTCTGCATGCCACACAGCTGTACCATATTGTGCCACTAGGATATTGGTACATAATGATTCTGCATGCCACACAGCTTTACCATAGTGTGACTCTAGCATGACGGTGCAGAATGATTCTGCATGCCACACAGCTGTACCACAGTGTGAGACTAGGATAATGGTACATAATGATTTTGCATGCCACACAGCTGTACCATAGTGTGACACTAGGTTGATGATACATGATGATTCTGCATGCTACACAGCTGTTCCATAGTGTGACACAATGATGATGGTACTTAATTATTCTGCATGCAACACAGCTGTACCATAGTATCACACTAGGATGATGGTACATAATGATTCTGCATGCCACAGAGCTTTACCATAATGTAACACTAGGATGATGGTATATAATGATTCTGCATGCCACACATCTGTAACATAGAGTGACACTAAGATGATAATACACAATACTTCTGCATGGCACTCTGTCGTACCATAGTGTGACAGTACGATGATGATATATAATGATTCTGCTGCCACACAGTTTTCCAACATGTGACCATAGGATGATGTAACAGAATGGTTCCGCATGACGCACAGCTGTACTACAGTGTGACACTATAATGGTGATACATAATGATTCTGCATGCTCCACAGCTGTAGCATAGTGTGACACTGGGATGGGGGTACATAAGGATTCTGCATGCCACACAGCTGTAGCATAGAGTGACACTAGGATGGTGATACATAAGGTTTCTTCATGTCATGCAGTTGTACCATATTTTGACACCATGATGATGATATATAATGATTCTGCATGCCACACAGCTGTATCATAGTGTGACATTTGGATGATGATACATAATGATTCTGCATGCCACACAGCTGTACCCTAGTGTGATGCTAGGATGATGGTACATAATGATTCTGCATGCTACACTGACTATGCAATTTGGCCTTTCAAAGCAGTTTCATTCACATTTCCTTTATATTCTGGGTACATCTTATGGACTGCATACTAATGGATGGATTCAGTAGTGTATGGCCATCTATTGACAGGTACTTCGTTGTGTCACTGGAGTGATTGGCCTGATGGGTGCAATAATGTGCTGCTCTACAACGTGCACTATATTTTGAATGCTACAAAGGAGTATTTAATATGTATCCTAATGGTCTGATTTCTTCAAATATTGTTACATAGCCATGAACTGCTGTATTCAACATACGTTTGTAGAACAATCAAGGGTGCTGACTAAGACTTAGGAGGGAGGTTGTCTTTGCTACCACCAATATAAAGTTTATGTAAGACATTTCAAATTGCATGTAAGACCCACAGTACCCCACTATTTATGTCTGTGCTCTGCTGAAGTTTTTACTATACCTCATTGATCTATACTCTTCTTAGACTACTTCACTAACAAAATTATCTATGCATACTTTTCTTTTACTAACAGTACTTTGTGAACATATTTCTTACTGGCGTAACAGCTTTATACAATTGCAAAATATGTTTGTGAACATCATTCTTTGACTATACATATCGATTTGAGTTGTAAGAGTGTTTTAGAAAGAGTAGGGTGTTTTGAGGATGGGTGCTTGCCTGCATTATGTGCATGCATTGTATGAACTTTTCCAACGTTTAGCAAGTAGCATAACTGTGGAAGGTAAAGGGGGATTTGGTAATTTCACTGATGTGCTAATGATTAAAAAAACAGTGTATAATATGCTAGAAGTGTTGATAAATTCTGAGGATGCACCAGTGGTGTAGCTAAAAAAGAATATCTGCAGTACTTGATATGTAATGCCTAGAATAGTGGCAAATAAGAGCAAGACACATGCGCTCACAATATTTGTAGTCTACATTTGATTTCAAACTATAACTTCTCTAGAAGAAATGTGTATTGCATAACATGCAAGTCTATGTAGCCAGCTCACTGGCAATTAAGTAATATAGCTATATCCTGGACTTTCACATATAAATAATGGTTTTGAAAGCATTGAAGAACATTTTGAATATTTTATTTATGAATACATATACATATGCATATTACATTTGCTAACTAGGATAGTCCAGCTAGTTCAACAGTTCCTTTAAAACTGAGTCATAGGAAGAAAATCTGAACAAAAGAATAGAATCATAGATCAAACAGTACCACTGAAGTAAAACAACTGCAATAAGTACAACAAAGTAATACAATTACAGGAAGAATACTGTGAATACTAATGGCTGAGAAAATACTTTCAAAGATAAACTGACTAATAGCATTACAGTGTGTTTAAACTGAAAAAACAAAACAAAACAAAAAAGAAACAGTCTACAAATTGTACAATTGTTTCTAAAAAGGTGGGCAGCTAAAACAAAGGGAAGAAGGAAGGAATTAACGTAGATAAAAGTATGAGTGGTAGTGAGAGGTATATTAGGAAGTTGGAGACTGTGGAAAGGTTTAAGACTACATTGCAGTGTAGCTTTGGTTTTACTGTTTAGGTATTCAATGAGCAACAGAATAACATTTTCAGTACTTGGAGTTAATTTTGGCACTGAATCAGCCCATACATCTCAGTGAATTCTTCAGTGATCTTCAGTATTCATAATATTTAAGGTGATTATTTAAAATTGACACATAAAGTCAGAATACAGTAGCTCACCTAAGCCTCCCTAAAACCAAATGTATGCTGCATTAAAAGAAGACTATAAAACAAATGTATTCATGAGTAGAAATCCAAGTGTAAAATGTCCATTCCATTTGAATATGAAGAGTAAAATGTCCAGCCCATTTGAATGTACTGAACTGGATCAAATGAAGGGGACATTTTTCAACAGTGAAATATTTCTAGAAAAAAATGAGGTTGCAAACAATATAAAGATTTTTGTCTTACAATATTTTCAACATAGGAATTCACAATTGTAGAGCCACAGTCTCTTATGTATTGTTAATGTACAAAAGGCTGAAAAGCATATTATCTACATCATCTACATAGCAGAAACCACAGAAGACAAGCATATGCTGCTTCTTGAAAAACAAAGTTTAGAGTATAAATGTTAAAGGAAAGTTCACAGCCTTAACCTGAAGTGGGTAGGAAAGAAGCCATGCAAAACTTTGTTGTTTTTAGGAAAAATAGAGAACTGTATAAAAGAAAAGAAGTGATACTCCTGAAGTAGTGTCACCTAATGAGACTTTAGTGTAGCAATAACTGTCACAAAAGCAGATCAAATGTCCCATCTAGCAAGTCCTGTTGTTATGAACATATGCTAAAGAAAGAAAGAATGAAACACAAAATAAATGCATAACAATAAAATTGAGGAATATGTACTTCCTAATGATGTATTAAATGTAACTTGTTTCATACATATATATATATATATATATATATATATATATATATATATATATATATATATATAAATATATATTGCCAGAATCCAAGGTTTGCATCAAGTGCTGAAGAGAACATCAAAGCTGGCATTCTTGAGAGAAGTGCTTGAAATGTTGGCAATGGGTAATGCTTTTCTTTTAATAGTTTTATTCAGATCTTGGACATCAATACAAAATGCAAGTTTGATTTTATTTCACAACAATGACATTAGTATTCATCCATTCCATTGCCTGTAGCTGTTTCTTAACGGTACCTAAGTTTTCCATTTTCATCAGTTTCTGCTCTTCTTTAGTCCTAAGAGACAATGATGATTTCCTCGGTGAATAAATCAGTTACAGTTTTTCAGGATGCATTTTATTGAGATGTCTTCCTGGTAAATTCAATTACCCTGCAAATAACTCAACATAGTCAAGCAAATTATCATTGTTATGGTTTTGTATAGTAGCTCAGATTTTTCTGCAATTCTCTGATTGATTATGTAGAGATGCACTATTTGCTTTGACACTGTGAATTTGTTTTCTCCATCACAGAATCTCAGAAACAAAATGATACAAATATTGGGTGAATCTTTAAGTGCCATGATTTGGAAAAGAAAATAAGTTTATACTTTGTTTTTTTAAACGTACATGTCAGCAGACTTTGAACTAATTTTGCACCCGTATGGTAAGATTAACTTAACTATATGCACCCAATACTCTTGCATATTTTCTAATTCCATTGTTTATCTTTGGAAAGAATTTTGCACTCTGGATTTGTACCTAAATTACATTTCACTTTCTCACCATTTCTTTGCAATGCTCTGACTTGCTTTATTGTATTAGTGCCTCAGATACCTCAATAATATTTTTGATTTCATTTTGTCAAGACTTTTCCTTTTTATAGCATTGTAAACAGCTCATTTTCATGTTTTTTTGCTAAACAAAATGCACATTCTTTGAACACACTTGGTTTTCCATTTACACACTTCTATAATGTTTTTCTAGTACACATTGTGCACTGTTAAGTATATATATGCAGGGCATTTCTTTCCCTTAAATTTATAGCCATACTTACTGTACAAGGCATAAATTAAAACTGCATGAGCATTTGGCTGGACTTCATTTTGCAGTCTCTTCATATCCATTACTGCTGTAATACATCTTTGCTATATTTTTTTATTTTGAAGTTTTATTTGGCTTATGTTTTATCTTACATGCCTTTTCCCAGGTAATTCTTCTAGCTGTGTACTAATAATCTAACTTTCTCTGCAGAGCTCCACAGCTTTTGATAAGGTACATTCTGTTTCTTTTAATGGCCTGCTCCTTATTTCATTACTTCTCATTGTAGAAGTTATTCTATCTTTTATCAGTGAATAATTTAAAATTGCTTAGGTGACTAATTAATGACACCATCTCATGCTGCATTAAAGATTATGGCCAGGCTATCAGTTGAGTTGAAATTAGAAGAAGGCATGGGGACATGCTATCATGTTCAAACTTTAAAAAGAGCAAAAGTTATTAGATTTAAAACAAGACTTATGTTTTCCAATAAATTCAATAATGTAGTTTTTTTTAATACTGCACTCTGAAAAATGGCAGGAATTTGGGATTTGAGTGTTATTACCCACTTTGGTGGAAAGCAATAGAGTTAGTTGTTTATAGGTGGCAGGCAAATACAGCATGATGCAAGCTTGCTATTAGCTAGTATACCTGAACTGAAAAGGCATTTAAGAAGTTAAAGCTGATTCTAAAATATTTGGGGAAAGGAAGAGCAAGTAGATACCAAAAAAGGTCAATGTGGCAGTCTTAAAAGCAGCACAGTATATAATAAGACACATTATAGTGAGCTATTTTGGTAAACAGGAGCAATAGTTTTTCAGGTATTGGCATATACACATTGAAAGTGACAGAACTTTTAGTAATGACATAATGTTAATATATTTAGAACCTGGACAATGTGTGCCCTAGCGGCCTATTCATAAAGATATGATTTCTATGAGAAACCACTCTAGGACAATATACTTGACTTATGATTTACATCCTATAGCATTGTGGCATGAGAATTAATTGATGATAGAATTTGGAGTTTAATGGAACATAGAACATGTAATACAGTGTTTCTGTCAGGTTATCAAATGAGGTAAGTGAGATAATAACAGATGTCACTATGGGTACTAATCACTGCAAGAAAATGAATGGTTGGATAACTATATGGCTAAACGTACAAAACACGCTAATGGGAGAAAACATGGATAAATGTATAAACAAATAATATTTCAAGATCCCTGCAGCTGTAAATTGGGGTCTAAAAAGGTTTGAATGAACTTTGCATGGGGACCACACTGATTTAAAGAAGGAGATGCATGTGTGTATGTACACATTTCATAGAGAAACAGAAGGATAAAAACTATGCGTGTGGAAGTTTCAAATGTTCTTTCAAGGACGCTATGGAAAGCAACCACAAAGACTACTGAGCAGCTTCAAAACCCCCTATAAAGAAAAGATAGAGCATCTAAAATACAAAAGTTGGACCAGTTCTGTTGATGTAGAGGGATAAAGCTCTGATCCAGGTAACCCAACGAAGATTATCAGCTTGGGTGCCTGATGGAGTTGATGTTTGGGAGAGTAACCTTGCTTTGCTGGCTTACCTCTCCTCAGGGGGCAGAGTGCAAGAACACACTTCCAGAGCATAAATTCCCATAGATAAATCTCAAAGGAAGCCCAGAGGCACCATCAAAGTGCTGGCTTCAAGGGAGTGCAAGAGTATCCATAGCGTTTATGTCATTTGCAGAAGCAAGTGGCACACTCTGGCTGATGCCGATGTGATGCTGAACACTGGACATGTTACTGAGCATACGCTGTGGGGTTAGGGCAGCATTAAAAAAAATAAAAAACTCTAACTGCTGCCTAAAGATAATATAAAAATTGAGAAACGTATTTATGGATATGGATAGTACGATGCAAGCAGTGAAAATGTTTTTAGTCCCTTTCATGTTGTATATGGGTCAGGCATACTTTTATAAATCTACGGAGAAGATGTGGACAATAATTAATAAAGAATTGCAGGAATTTATATGGGAGGGGAAGAGGGCAAAGAGTTAAGTAGGTTAAGCTCATCCTTCCAACAGAGCAAGGTGGTTTAGGTTTACCTGGTTTGAAGGGCTATTTTAGAGGTATACAGTTAAGGCTCATATACAAAAAAGAAGTTGAAGGTTATAATTCAAAGTGGAAAAGGATGGTGATGAAGCAAAGGAGAAGCTCAAAAAATAAAGACAGTGTGGGATTTTGGCTGCAGATCCCTAAGAACAATGATAACCATACAGAATATTATATTCATAAAGTAGTAGAAAGTGTTATAAGAACTAAGCCAATACATGAGTGGAGAATTATTGTGTATTGGAAGCAGATGCTGTAACAGATCCAAGTGTTGACAGTGTGATGAGAATGAGAAATGTGAAGAAAAGTGCAAAATCATATCAAATGTAAGCTTTTATGTTACTTTTTGCAAGGGAAAAGTGATAAACCAGTCACCCTTAGGAGGTCCTTGAAGATTAGCTAAAGCAAAATGGAAGACTAAAAGAAATCCAAAAGGAGAGAAGGAGTAAGCTTTGGATGCAATGAAATGCACATGAAACACATGCCTAATAATATATGTTTAAACAGAAAAAAATAGTTAAACGTGATGATGTGAGTTGCTGCCAATGCATACCTGAAGATACATGACTGTAACTATTGTATAGTTTCTATCCTTATATGCAACTGGAATGTGCAAAGGTTAGCAGGAGAGGTGTGCAAGGCATGTGACAGGACCAGTTAATGTCATACTTAGTACAATGAATAATTCAACAAGGAGCATGTAATGTTTCATAGATTCATTTACAGGAGATTATTAAATATAAATCACACAGCTTTGACTTAGGACTACTGATCAGTCAGCACTTGTTTTTGTGAAAATAAGCATCCAAAGTTAATATTGTCTGGTCTTCTATTACAACTAGCAGACAGAGGAAAGAGAAAAGACTGTAGATGTAAACAGAGATGTCAAGCAGAGCACCTCATTGGCCCTCTTCAAAAGGAGCCTTGATGATTGGATGGGAGATAGGAAATTCATGTCAGTCACTCTGCTAGACAGGGGCCCAGAGAAGTAAATATTGTGGGAAAAAATTTCCAGGGAATTGTTATGGCTAGGCTTGCATAGGCCTTAGGGCTGATAGCCTAGTACCAACCTATGAACCTATGAACCTATGAGAGAAAGAAAGAGCATTCACAAGAGAATAAAGCATATGGTGAGGGATAGTGAGAGCTTATACCTAAGACATACACAGAAAAATGATAGATGAGAATCTATTGCTATATCATTGGTATGGAATAAATCTCATATATAGAGGCAGGGGTATATTTAATGCAAATCAGGAATAGTAGCAGCAGAGGTTCATTTAATTAAGGCAAAGAAAGGAGGTTGTGGACATTTAGCAAAGTATATCAAGCAGACCAACAAGTGGTGGTGAGGAAGGGGAGAAAATTCATCATTTCAACAGTAGCAGGTTGGCAAGTCATGAGACCTGCCAATAAGCATTAATTTGTTTATTATCCTTCATTTACTGGGATAGTCCATTAGTGTCAGCAAAGTGTCCCCTTTTCAATAGAGGTCTGGGAAGAAAAGTTATCCATATATATTTCTTTAAAACATAACATCAGAGATTACAGTTTATAAGCAAAGTAAATTCCACATATAAAACATTAAAAGCATAACGTCAGAGATTACTGTAGAAATTAGAGTGCAAAACAATTTACAGAAAGAGATAAGATTGCCAGAGCCATGAATACAGAAATAGCAAAGGCATATTGCAATTACAAAATAGTATAAAAACAATGATATTCCTAAGGAGGCTATAGGATATATTTTGCAGTATGTATAGGAAAATAGATAATAACACTGAGAGTCAGAAAGGGAATTCAGCACTTGAAATGTTGATTTCTAAATTATTGAAATGCATACCCCAATAGAAGACTTAAAGAAGCTAAAGACAGGTACTAAAAGTGAATTGTAGTTTATTTTGAGAGTGGTGAGATTATGCTAGAGATGTGCAAAATAGTGGAATACTAAATGGATATGTCAAGAAGTTGAAAATAAATTGATATCTATAGGCAGCTATCAGAGGAGGGGGTGGAGTGGGGGGGTAGAAGAGATGATACAGTAGATGATAACTTGTTCTACATAGTATATCAGGAAAAATGCATTGTTATGGGAGGAAAGGCATATTGATATTAGAAAGTACATAGAAAAGGTTCATAATGCAAGGAAATTAGGAATAGATTAGCCAGCAATAGAACAATGATAGAGCCAGGAGTCCAGGAGGTACTGTTTGACTTGATGTGTGAACTGTCTGTATGTATTCTTTTTTATTTCATCTGTCTGTGTACCTTATTCTATTGTCTTGCAGTCTTGGAGGAGTACAAGGAGTTACCAGCATGGTTATTAGAAGAGGTGACATAGAGAAGCAGTTTGTTTGTGGACCAAGGAGATCTGTTTGGGTAGTATAGTTGTGATAATTACTAAGTGCTGGGCATAATTCATCTTTGCAGATGAGTTTATGTTTCATGATTAGTTGTAAGAAGGTTAGAAGATGGGTTCTAGCTAGGAGAACTGTTTAAAGACATGACAATGATGGGATTTGTAAGGCAGATTAGGGGCACAACTTGTCATTTTATTATAGCATAGAACTACAAGATTTGATAGAGAGGCCTGTATGGTGAGTATTATGGGAGCAGCATAGAAGAGAGAGTGGTAAACTAGTAGGTTTAAACAAAGTTTTCATGATGAGTTGGTAAAGTAGTAAGAAATTCTGCATAAGGAACCTAGTTTGTGACAGTGGTGGCTGGTGACTTCAAATCAAAGGGGAGCTACAGGAGACAGCTGAATCGGTGGGGGTCAATGGGAAGGGGTGTGGACAACTACAAAGGGGTGGAGCTATGCTCAAAACCACCAAAACTGGGACTTTAATTAAATACGCTGCCATGGGTGCCAAACTGTCATTATGAGAGTCCAATCAAGACAAAATGAAGTGGAGGAGAAAAAAAATATTTCAATGCATTGGCTACATGACAGCTTACTTAATATCTAGATGGAAACAAAAAGGCTGTGAGGCATGAAAAAATAAATTACTTTTAAAATACATTACTGGAATGCCAGTCAAAATCAAGTATAAGAAAAACAAGCAGCACTCAACTCAAACCACTTCTCCTTGAACTGCAATTCTAATTATAATTTATATTCAGCTTTATAAAAGTACCAAGTAACATGCTGAAAGTAACAATCTCTCTAATACCCCCACTTGTAAAAATGTTTCTTATCCAAAAAAGACCTGCTGCCTGACAACAACTATCTAACTTGTTTCATGGGGAAAACATGATCAAAGTAAAAAAATGAACAGCAAACAAGACACAAGCTCAAGATAAATTGCTTAAAGGATTACTGCACAGGATATGGACCACACATGATAGATTGGCATTCTGTTTAGTTTACAGGTAAAGCCTGCAAAGATGACTGCAAGTCTCCAACAAATGTAATGAACGTCTGAAAATACTGTAATCCTGTCCTTTATTACAAATACTGTCATATGCAATTCAATACCTAAGGCTAATACGTTATCTAGTTATGTAAATATTCTCTGCATGGCAACAGCAAAAAGGCTTTCAATGTTGATAATTCTTTAACAGTATGCTTATTAAAGCTTACTTGCATCTTACAATCTCAGACAAGCTTACCTGATGGTCATTAAAGCATTGCTGCTTAAACAGAGAGCAACAAGCACTGCAACAACATGCATTTTCTGAATAATATGAAGCATAAGTTAACAGTATAAAAATATGACAGAAAACCAGAACATTCTGCAAAATCAAGGACAGATGAAAAGCCATTGTAGTACTTGTGTCTACCTTGGATGGGGGGATAATTTGCACACTTAGACTGCATAACTGCTCCTTGCCTTGCTTGGACACATCCAGAATCACTGCATGGGGGAGTGGGGTTCAACAAGTATTTCACAATTTGAAATGTCTCTGGCTGATGGTGATGGCCCTAACACATTTGTCATACCTCTCAACTTCAGAGCAAGAAATCTGGAAAAAGCCATAAATTGAACTGGACAAAGGCCCAAAAATACGGACAATATTTTTAAATATTGCTCTTATAAACTTAGAAAGATAATAGAATAGTAGGTCTTGCATTAGTATGACTTTTCTAAAGGGTATGAAATCTGAAACTCAAATGGCTGTCATTATTTTCTAACTTCAGTTTTTAATGATTTGCCACTAATTTGCCAGAACACCACAATTTTATAAAAAACAGACCAAAAATGTGATACAAATATATAAAATAGCCACACAATACAGCTGGGAACCTGTCAAACGACACTTTTTTAATATTAGTACTGTTAAGTTGAGCAGCTGACAAAATAAGAGAATCTACACGCATTTCTGAAATAAAAGTAATCTATAACTCTGATCATTGCAATTATTTGTTAATTGTAAATCTACCACGTTTCTCCCAAAATTGCCATTTTGCAGATGGATTATTAGGGGGAGTGCAACATTTTGAGCCAAAATCAGGGTCAGTTGAGAGGTTTGGATATACCTAATTCAATAAAAGGATTTATTTGTGTGTACCTCTCAAACTCTTCACAAAGGAATTCTGGACAAGGCCAAATATACTGAGGGAACAAACAAACAATACTAAAATTTGCTCTTGTGTAAACTTAGACATTTGATAGAATAACAGGTCTTGCTTTGGCATGCATTTTTCTGAAGGGTTTAAAGTCTGAAACTCAATGTCTGTCATTATTTAGTGACTTCATTCCTAAATGATTTGCCAGAAAACCACACATTTTATGAGGAACAAACCAAACATAAGAAGCAGAAATCTATTCATTCTGTGAAAATCTGGAGAGTTGAGAGATATAGTTCAGCTAGGAGAATCGTGCGGCAGAAATCCTACACGACAGACTTAGCTCCCTAGATGTGGACAATGAGTACCCCCCCCCCCCAAAAAAAATGAAGATTTAAGAGAAGTGGTTCATTCAATCTGGCTTCATCACTTTCAGTAGCATTCAGACTCAATCAGTGAAAATATTCAGTAACAAAAAAGTTTGTGCCTGTAGACAGTTGATTTAACTGGTTCCCTAATCAAGCACATCCAACCAAGAACTGGGAGGGGGAGTGCCTGAGCTTATCAGATAATCAATAAACACCTTCCTGATTGTATTAAATTATATTCCTTGTATAATACTATATAGTTGTTAGAGGGCATTTTAAATTTATTGTTTTGAACATTTTCCAGTTAACAATGTAACAAAATGCATGCACCAATAATGAGAAAAACTGCCCAATTCAGGACATTTCCATCATAAAAGTTTACTCAAACGTTTACAGTCCACCAGTATCAGTAAATATGCACAATCTCTGCAGAAGTAAAAGTCATCTAAATAATTCCACATTAAAGAGATCTGTAACTAATGAAGAGGTTGCTGCTAGCAAACAACTTTACATTTCATTATTTCATCTACAAATAAAGTGCCTGTTGCCCTTAAGGAATAAATTACCTATGTTACATTAAAAAAAATGATAAGCTAGTAATATTGTAATAGAGAATGGATGGAAAACTGATAACAGGTTTGTAGTTTCTAGGTATCTCTGCCAGAGAGGACATTCTCAGGACTGCAGCATCCACCCCATTTAATAGTACAACACAGCAATGCATCTACATACTGTGGGAGTAGAACCCACAGCCTTCTGCATCAAAAGCAAACCTTCAACCTGTTTCTATTAACAATGCACACAGACTCAGCATAAGCAGCACGAAACTTCTCTTCCCCTGAAGCTCTCAGCTCCTTGTAAAATCCATTCGACACTCAACTGTATATCTCAACTTTTCAGCACAAGAAATCTGGAACAAGCCAAAATTTATTGGGGGGGGCAAAAGCCCAAAAAACAGGGACATATTTTAAACATTGCTTGTATAAGCTTGGAAAGTTGCTAGAATAAAATCTTGACCACATGACCCTGTGCACTACAGTCAGAGCAACATACCACTATGCCAAATCAGCTGTTTCTTGAAAGGCAGGAAGACTGAAATTAAATGGCTATCATTTAATAAATTTAGTTCTCAACATACCTTTCAACCTCTTAACACAAAACACAAAACACCTGGACAAAGCCAATAATGGGGGAATACAGCCCCCAAACATATTCAGTAAATGTAGTTCTCACCATAGCTCTAAACCTCTTAGCACAAAAAAACTGAACAAAACCAATAATGGGGGAACACAGCCCAAAAAATAGGGAAAATTTCAAATATTGATCTTATAAACTTAGAAAATTGCTAGAATAAAGGTTTTGTGTTACCATGTATTTTCTAATGTAAATGAAGCCTAAAATTCAAATGCCTGTCATTATTTAATGAATTCAACCCCTCACTGATCACACAAATCCAGAAAACTACAGATTTTATGAAGAACAAAACAAAAAAATAAAAAAAAAACGAGGCAAAAATCTGGACAGTTTTCACAAGTGGTGTTGGGTAGGGAATTTAGGCTCTTGCTACCTGTACCCAAGGTACAGGGTTTGAGCCTAAGTAACTCTAGCCACCAGGTATACTTACCTGGGGCATTACACACACACACACCTGTATATTCCCTTGCAGCAATTTCATTCCTGGAGATGAATCTTCCCTTGTAATAAATACAATTTCCCTTCCATTGCAGTGAGAGCCAATCAGTAGCTATCCACATACTTGACTGCAGACATTGCAATCCAATCCCCTTCCAGTCTATGCAGTTACAAACCACAGACATTGCAGTCTGATCCCCACACTGATTCCTTATTTTTGTAATCTGGACTGGTTAAACAGCATTCTGGATTTACAGAAACTGGTAACTCGCCGAGCACGCATGGGCAGTTCGAGTTCTGGGACTCTCAGCTAATTATTTTATTTTTAACATTCTCTTTTCAATTTTACACCTGGGGGTTGGGCTGCAGTCCTGCAGCCTGATAGCATGAGCCGCCCCTGGTTTGTGATGATTTTTCTCCACTGTTTCTTTTATATGTAGGTAAAATTTTAGGTTTTTATTAGCTTTTACTTCTAAAGGTTTTGTATGCGATACCAGTTTGATTTTGGTGCTATTATATGAGTTGAAATTAAATAAATAAATTTTTCTCTTGAGAGTAGACTGAAAGTGAGTAGCATTATTTTTTTTTTTTTTGGGGGGGGGGTTCAGAAAAAAACTGTGAGTTACATAGCCATGTTTCTATTGATGTGTGGGATTCTTGGGTTTGTATTTGCAGCTTGTCATAATTTTTTGTTTGCTGTGCAAATGATTATTGAATCATTTGCATATTGTACAATGCATATTTGATAGTTGTATGGATGTCATTGATAAATATATTAAACAGTAGAGGTATAAAGATGGATCCTTGTTGAACACCATTAGAGATAGGTAGGAAGGAGGAGAAATCATTTTGTCATTTTACAGCTTGAGATCTGTTAGAGAGGTAGCTTACAAGCCAACTGTTTGATGAGGAGCCAAGTCCTATGGACTCAGGATCTGAGAAAGGAATTGCTCCAGTAGTACCTGGGCATTTAGGAGATGGGCAATGCAAGGAATAGGATAGTTTCTGGATCTAGAGCCAAAAAGGGATGATAAGTTTGACTTGGCAGTGAGTAAGCATATATTCTGATTATTGCTTCCACTCTTCCTCTGATAGGTACCCACATGGAAGGGAGTCAAACAGCCTTACACCTCCATGTTGTGTTATTAAACTTTGGCTATTGATTGCCATCTCAGCCTGCCTGGCTCCACCAGCAATCAAAGCTACTAAATGAACTTAAGTCATCCAGGCCATAGATAGGGCTTTAAACCTGTACTTCATGGTGTCAGACAGGAAAGAAGAAAAGATAGATTTAATGGCAGCTTGAGCGTACAGTCCTCTAATACAAACTGGTTTTTAGCATCCTCAGGTTATTCATATGTAAACAGTGTTTACAAGATACAGAGACAAACATCTTCTCAAGTGCTAAATGTTACTGCATGTCCTTTCTTAGCCACTCCATTCAGCTTTAGGCATTCCCTATCCTCTCTTGCTGTCCAGAGTTTCAAGTTTCATCTTCACTTTCTCTAGAATGGACTTATATTATCTTCATTTTGGGAAGAAAGTCTATTACCTAAGAAAGTCTTTTATGCTTTTCTTTTGGAATTAAAAATGAAATGCCATTTAGTTACTTTCAACAAGAACTATATATAACTAATTTTATCAGTCTGGACGATGTATAACTAATTTTATCAGTCTGAACCAGAATTTGCATCACGAAATGCAAGACTATCATTATGGTTCACCATCTCAAACATTTGTCTTGTATGCCAAGTACACAATTACTCTTTGCACTGGAGAAAGTACGCAGTGGGTAATATTTTGCCCATGAGATATGACCATAATACAACTATTGTGAAACTGTGTTATAAAGCCATGACATTTATCATAGTTATGAATGTTTTTGGTTTTTAAATTGGTGAACATCTGTAGTTAACTTCTCTTTAAAGTTATTGAACCAAAATTCCAGGGCCCTCTATAACACTCAACTCCATGAGGTACGTCACTGTCATTGAACAAGTGTTCATAATGTGCCACTATACATTCATTGCAAATTCATATCTCAGGATGAAACTATGCAATGACGCTCATGATTTTTAAGGAGAGATATCATAATATTTCTTATGAAGATCTGGTCAATATTTATTGATAATCGCTAGAGCTATTAGAATACACTTAATTCAACAAATACTTGCCATTTTTCTCATAAACATGGAATCACACCATTCAGTCATAAGTAAATAACTGAATAATTTATAAACTGTAAGAAAGACCTATGCAAAATTAGCTAATTATTGAATAGCAGTATGTAGAATTTATTTTGCGGCATCAGAGTTCACAAAACAATCAGCATTACGGTGTTCTACATACACTATTCCCACCACAGAGCTGTTGTCCCTTCTCATGTGAAAAATGGTGCCACAGCTCTTTGATTCATTTTGCATTATTTATTCTTCTATTTATCTACTAAATTTAATAATCTAATCTGGGACAGTATTTTAGCCCATTAATTAGTGTCATTGCCTCATAGTACTTGTCCTATCACATTCCTAAGTAATTGAAGCAAGTGCAGTTTTTAGAAAAGTATATACCTGTACATTGTGCAATCCAGTTATGTGGGAATATTCCAAACACAAGCCTGAATCCACAGAACACATATTAAGGTTTTAAGTGAACTTTATCCCTGGGTTGATAAACTTATGAAATTGTTCTACTGCAATTTTAAATAGTAGCATTAACAAAATCAGAAAAGATGTATATTTTGTGAAAACCGTCTGTGTAAAGCAGGATGAAAATAGTTTGACATTTTGAAATACAATATTAATATAAATATGGAGAACAGAACAATACCAAGAAAAACATCTCTGAACTATACCTTTGACACAGAAAACAAAGATTTTTAACCAGAAAGGATTACAATTCATTGTAGCTGCAAACACAAATGCAGCACTGAAGGAAACATTATGGTAACCTATGCTTTAATAGTACTCAAAGTTAACTTTAAGAGCTTTTGTCAGATCTGTAAAGGCTATACTTTAGCAATAACCCATGACTGGGTATGGGTAAATCCTGTGTTACCCACACAAAGGAGTGTTTTATTGCTATTATATAATGACATTATTTAACAGAAAAATATTTTACCTTTTATAAATAATGTGCTTGGATAAAAGTACTTCCTTGCTTTCACTGACCTCTGCTAGTCTAGGACTTCAAAATTATGACTGAGCATGCTCTGTGGCTGCACAGTATATTGCTATCTCAGACGTCTTTCTGCTGTTTCATTTTTTTTGTGAAGTTTCTACATGGTTTGAGAAGACTTTAACCAAAAGTGCTGATGTTTACTTTACATTTTTTTTTGTCTATCCTTTAAAGATGCTGTTTTCTGGCTAATGACAGAAATAAAGTCAATAAGTAATGGGGGAACTTCTCTGTTTCAGGTTGCAAGGGTTTGCAATATATGTCAAGGAGCTACTTGTAAGAGCACTCCCAGTATAGAAATATGTATTTTTTCATAGATTCATAGATTATTATGCTGTTTTCTTCTTCTCTGCAGAGCAGTTTACTAGTGCTAAATTGTTTTTATTTTTCAAAATTCTCTGCTTGATGGTACAGAGAAAATGAACTGATGAAACTTGTTTCTGTTTGGAATGTTCATTTTATAACGAGCATGCTGATTGGTTTGTTCAATTAGCATGTATGTTTTTTAATAATTAAGTCTTTGTATTGTATAATAGACAACAAATATCAGTGTGTGCCTAGAATGAGGAAACAATTGAAATGAAACTACTTAATATTATTTCTAAATACTGTAAGCTTCTCTTTTTTTATGGCACAGAATAAAAATAGACAAGAACTTACACATAACCATGCCATTAGCTGCTCACATTGTTGCCAGATGCTTAACTGTAATCTCCCGAGCATTAAGATTTCTACACATCAGCTACTTGATGGGATAATAGCATAGTTATACATAAACACAGTCACGTTTCCTTGTTTCTGTTTTGGCTCACATCTACATCTACTAAATGCAGAATGTCACTTGCAGAAATGATTTTCTTTCATACGCACTGAAATTACATAAACATATATCTTTAAATGTCAGCAACTGCAGTCTTATTTCATTCAGCTAGCAAATATGCAGGAAGGAAAGTATGTTTTTTTTGTGCTACTAAATTTCAAAACAACTACTTTTACTAGAATAAGTATGGAATTATTGTGCAAAGATAATCATCTGCAGTGTTTTGTAGTTTACTTTTACTTTTGTAAATCTAAATATGTGTGCTTTTATTGCAAATATACACGTGTGCACAAACGTGCACACACACACACACACACACACACACACACACACACACACACACACACACACACACACATATAAACACACAGATACAGATCTTTGTATGTGTGCATGTCTGTGTATGTCAGCATGAATTTTCTTTTAACAGTTATAAACCTGATTACATATATAGAAAGTTATTTACGTGGTAAATAACCTGGACCATACTTATACCTTCTTTCTCATCTCTGTATGTGTATGACATGAAAACATTAATATTGTTATTATAGTAAGAAAAGTACAATACATTTATAAGCAACTGATTTTTTATCAGTTCTGCATACTTTAAGTGGATGTTTGTACAGGATTTTTCAATTTTGTAAAAAATAATGTATTAATAATATTTAAAAATCACATTGATTTGCACTTTTTTCAGAGTTTAGCATTGCCCTGCTGTATTTTGCATTATAGTGTTCAATGTGATGTGAAAAAAATGTGCAGGTCTTGAATAAATGTCCTTTCTTTACAGATGAACCAGTATATGACTGGTAAATGAATTTTTCATCTGAGTTCATAAATTTCTATCATAGAAAATGAAATATACATATATACAAGTGTACATCTGTTCTGTAGTGTAATATTATTTTAAGGCAAATACTTCTCCCTGACTACAAAGTTTAATTTTTATTAAAGAAAGTAAGATGTATTTTAACAAGGTAAGCAATATTGCCTTTTCTAAATAATTTGGCTACTTCATTTCATTGGCTGTTCCCAACTCTCTTAGCTACAGTGCCAGTCATTATTACGTTACCTTGTGGTGGATAGCCATACCTCCCTACACAAGTCTGTTCAGGTCTGACTGCTTTAAGCAAATTACTCACCTTGACTGTTTAAATTCAAATAATCCACTCTACCATCTAGTCTATCTAGCTCTAAGTGCCATTTACATCATTCCAATTAGTGATTATACAATGAGCTAAAAGAAGCACAGTAGAGTTGTACCACTAGATGGTGCTTTCCACATCAAGTTAATCTAATACCTGACTCAAACTTTGTGGTTTCCAGTGTATTCCTGTAGTTAATTTAACTGCTGCACTGCTGAATGTAAGCAGTGCCCATGCTTCTCTCTTCCTTGGTACAGCTGAACTTGCTGAAATTCATTCCCTATTTTCTACCTAGGCAACAGTTGCTAACTGCTCTTAGGTTAAGTCTGTAAACACTCAGTGTGTATCGGGAATTTGCTGCCTAAACTGTTACCAGCTACTGAAATCTGAGCCTTAACCTTTTGTTTAACTGTTTTCAGCCATTGGTGGGCAAATATTATATTGTTGTTTACTCCTTTGCCATTTCCAGTTTGTTTCCTCTCTCTCCACTCTCTCTTCTTCCCTCTCTCTCACTGCTCTCCATTCACACACCCCACTGGCCTCCACTCTTCCATGTCTCCCACTCATCTTTAACTATCAGCTCCCCCTCTGTTCTACTACCCTCTTGCTACCTAGATGTGTATTTACTTATCCTGGCTAACCTTACTTCTTTTCTTACCTTTTCTCTAGGCAGTATACTCCATCCTGATCTCCATCCAAGACATAAAAAATGCTCATGAAGGGAACCAACTCATGCTTCCTACTGGACGTCTCTATGTATTACCTGTTTTTTACTGCCATATAAATAATGTATGTACAATCTGTATTACATTAACAAAGCTTTGAAACAATTATTTTACTACCCTCAACAGTCCCTCCTACATCACCGCTGCCCCTGTTTAGTTCCTCTCATCCCTCAGACACCCAGGCTAGTAACAAACATTCTATCATGACTTTCTGGTCAACTCTTTCTGCTGCTCAAACCAAGTGCCCATTCCACCTGTTGTATAACTTTTCTAACTTCATCCTATTTTCAGCCACAATTACATTTCTCTCTCTTGTAGGTTCTATGGCAATCTCTCCCATCCCTTACAACTCTCCGCTTACTTACTTATACTTTCCTTTAAATTTTATTCTTTCACCCGCTCCTAGAACTGTTTTTATCAGCCTAGTCCTCACCACCCTTCCTGTCTATCTCTTCTGGCAGTTCAGTACAACAGACTTACCTGCTTTCTGATTGTTTTTTTCCTCAGCTAGTTCCCACTTTGCCTGGGCCAGCCCACTCCATTTGCCATCACTACACTTGGGCTCACACTGCTCTCCTACCCTAACCACCATTCCCACCCACCTTCACTTTCCTCACATTTATACTCTCTATACCACACTTCTTCCTGTTACATCACAGCAATCATTTTTTTCCATCAATAATAATCCCCACTGCTTTCATACTCATTTTAAACGCCTCTCTCCTAATCACACTCCATATATTCTCTCATTTCCTTGTAATATTTGATACCACTTCTATCTCCAATAACCCTACTACATATAGATCTCTCCCTTGCTCCTCCATAGTCTAATTCATACTTACTCTTCATCATCTTTAAACTTTCACTCTTTAGCTCTAACTTACAAATATTTTCCATCATGCTCCACATATTTCTTTTCATCTCTCTGCTCTTCCTCCTCTCTTTATCAACCTCTTACCACACTGCACTTTCTTATCAAAAAATACCATCTACTCTCTCCAACATTCACATCAACAGCACCACCCTCCACTCACATTTTATCTTTCCATCATTCTATAATGTTTCACCATCACACATCTTCAAGATCTACACTTTTCCTAATAGCTCTCTCTCCTCCACTCTGAAGTTAAAAGCATCTACTATTGCAGACTTCTTCACACATCTTATTACTTTCACAGATACACTTCTCCAGGACAGTGACATCCACCCTAACCCAGGCCCACATGTCACTACGCTTCACAACCACTTACCGCACACCTCACCCCCACTTCTCAACTGCCAACCACTCTCCTTCTCCTAAAGCATTAAGTATATATTCTTTAAATATTCAAAGCCTTGCAAATAAAATCACAGACCTACACTCCTGGATAGCCATCACCTCCCCCGATATCCTAACCTTGTCAGAAATGTGGGTAAAACCACACATCACAATTAAATCTTACCCCCCCCCCCCCCCGGGTTACAACTGTGAAGGTTGGTGAAGAAATGTGAAGGCTGCCAGCCTAGCCAGATAGAATTTTATAGAGAATTCTGTCATTTGTAAATATTAATGTAAACATTTAAGACTGTTGTCTTAAATGGTAAAAATAGTGTTACATGTGGAACTGGAATATAATGTAAAAACAGTGTACTCTACTGACCAAGTAAATCATGTTGTGACCCTTTGATGTAAGCACAGCTCTGGCCAGTCTAGATGAAGGAATTCTTGCTATTGTTTTAAGGTCAGAGGTAATGGCCAGAATTTGCATGCATAAATGTCCTTTATTGCTCTGGTTTCTGCCCAGAGGTGAATAATGTAAATGTAGTTTCTGTTAGCCTGGGAACCCAGGGAAGTATGAATAATGATATAATGTGAACCAGGATGTGATTTTAAAAAGAGAGAGAATCAGAGAGCATTAAGCATTTTTGTCTTGACCATCCAACTGAGCACTGCCTTTGCTCTATATGTAAGTTTATCCTAGACTTGTGTTTTCTCTTAGAAATAGCTAGAAACTAGAACGGTTTACTATTGAAAATGCAAACGGCACTTGGGCGACAGTCGGATAGTCGAACGTATAAGGTCGGAAACACGGATGTCGAAGACATAATAATCAATCTAGGAACGGTTTTAACATGGGTCGAGGTAGGGAAGATGTTTGTAGTAGGGAATAATACTGAACACCTACCTTGACCCATGTTAAAACCGTTCCTAGATTGATTATTTTGTCTTCGACATCCTTGTTTACGACCTTATACGTTCGACTATCCGACTGTCGCCCAAGTGCCGTTCGCATTTTCAATAGTAAACCAACTAGAACAATTAGACTAAGCATTTTTCTGTGATGTCAGAACTGTACTACTGAATTATTTTAAGTATTTCTCTGTGATCTTTGAATTCTTGAATAGCACTGTGTAGTAAAAAGTATTGTCTTGTGTGTTGACTATTTATTATTAAATATTTTTAAACCCTTTCAACTGTGGCTGTTTTTGTAGAGATAATTTAAGCTCTTTAGAGTACTTGCATGCCTTTGGTAAAATTGTACAAAGCCACTCTAATAGCTTTAGCCCTGGGCTATACTACCAATTGGATAATAATATTGCACAGTAATAACTGGACACCCTTTAAGGGCCTTTGAGTAGCTGATAAATATTAGTGGGTGGTGGCAGCTGGTACTACTGTATGTTCTGGGAAAAGGAGGCACAGCTGGAGAACTTGTGCCAGCCTTCCCCTATTTGGTTGTATAAACTCTTCTCAAAGTGTGTGTGTGTGTGTGTGTGTGTGTGTGTGTGTGTGTGTGTGTGTGTGTGTGTGTGTGTGTGTGTGTGTGTGTGTGTGTGTCAGCTACTTGGGCAGGGACATGAAGCACTGGTTGGACAGAGAGGGTGCTGGAGGTTTTAGCTTGCTCACTAGGCTGAGATGTGGACCCTATAGCTGTGCAGTGTGGAGTCTTAATGGGGACCTGGACAGCAAGGGATCGACCCACCCTGGACTGACTGTGATCTCTGTGTGCTCTTAAGGGAAATTTCACTTTACTGTGTGTTTGTTATCCTTTCCTCCTATATGACACACCTCTCACTGGTGTTAGTGGTGAGGATTGAGGCTCCTTGATTGCTGGGCCAGGGCACGGGCATCAAACCAACATATTTTGCTCTGACAAAATTAAGAAAAAGTGTAGAGGTTTTGCCATCATGTACACTAACCAACCTAATCTCTCCCCACTTTTCATTTCTTTACCTGGCTTTCACCCTGCTGAACTTCTTATTTAAACTGTCCCCTAAACTCCCACAAAAAAATTGTCATAGCTTCTATCTATATCCCTCCAGGGAACAATATTACTATTCTTAAGAACATAATCTCATTAATCTCTCAAAATGTAACCTATGAAACCATCATCCTTGGTGATGTAAACACTGATTGGACTAAACTTACAATTATAGCTCCTAATCTTAATATCAGCCTGCATGGCATCTACCAGCTCATCACCTACCTTACTTGTATCAACAAAAACTCCACTGCTGGCCCTGCCTTAGACTGGATCCTCACCTCAGATCCCAACCTTTATCACAGCCCTGGGACACTTTCAAACTGTTTAAGTGATCATTTTCCTACCTATATCCAAAGATACATCCTGCAACCACCCAAAGACCACCTATACAGAGTCTGTCATAAACTTACCAACTTCAGTACAGATTCTTTTAACTCTAAACTGTCCAGCATAAACTGGTCCTTCCTTCATCAACTCTCTCTCAATTAAGCTGTTAATTAACTCAGTCAGATCTTCCTAGACATACTAAATTCACTAGCATCTACCAGAAAAATCAGAATAAAATCTAACTTTGTCCCTTGGCTCACCAAATATACTCACACCATTGTGCACAAAAGAGATAGTGTCTGGAAAGCCTGGGTCAGATACAAATCCCCTTGCCTACTTCAAAAGTACAAAGAGATCATAAACCTTTCAAAATAACTAGTTAACAATGATAAGAATAATTTATTCTGCTCCTCCCAATCAAACTTTCAGAATAATAAAAAATTCTGGACAACCATTAATAAACTTATTTATCCTGGCAACTCCATCACAACCAACCCCTTCCCTCAAAACACTGCAACTGAAACTGCCACTCTTCTAAACAACTTCTTCATAGATACTATCTAAAAGCTAACTCATAATAACATAATTTCCTCTTCCCTTCATCTCACAACAAAACATCTTCCAATAGCTTCTCATTTAAACCATTTCCCACTATTTACATCAAATCTCTCCTGCTCAAACTCAAACCTTGCTCCCCCTCTGCTGATAAACTACCTTCTTACTTCTTCAAAATTGCTGCAGAGTCTATTGCCTATCCTGTCTCTATACTCATAAATAGATCAAGTAATGAAGCCTGTGTCCCTGATATATGGCAATCCTACTACATAAGACCAGGAACTCCACTGACCTTTCTAACTTCAGGCCCATTGCCATTCTGTCCCCTATCTTCAAAATTCTTGAGAAATGCATATATACCTAGTTACTCAAACAGCTGCTAAATAGCAACCTGCTTACCTCCACACAACACGGTTTCAGACCTTGACCACAGTACTTCCACTGCATTACTCTCTTTCACCCATACATTAGCTGAGGCCCGTGATAACAACATGCTTATTTCCTGCTTATTCCTTGATCTCGCAAACACTTTTGATACTGTTTTTCATGCTAAACTTCTAAATAGATGCTTAGACCTTGGACTCTCCAGCTCCTCAGTTAGCTAATTCTCCAGCTATCTCTACAATAGGCAACAATCTGTTTGTTGGCAAACTGTCCTCACCCCCTTTCATACAGTTAACACAGGATTTCCACAAGGATCAATCCTGGGCCCCCCTCCTATTCAATATCTTCAAAAACAAACTATATTCTGCTTGCAAACTCTCCACCCTGTTACAATACACCAATGATTCCACAATCATCTCCACTGCCCATAGTATTCCTGACCTTTTAACACTCACTCAGGACACCTTCTCAGCTGCAGAAACATGGATGTCCAATAATCAACTAGTACTTGTTGTTGTTTGTCTTTCAGCTTTTCCCGGTTAGGGGTCGCCACAGCGAAACTCCGGTCCGCTAATGATTGGCAGTAGATTTTCACGAATGCTGAGATGCCAGCTCGACATCCAACCTTCAACGAAGGCATGCCCATTTACTCATGTCTTTCAAATGCCCACCCAACTGCAGGGAGGACATGCAGATTCCACACAGAAGGCACTCCCCACACTCCAGCCGAGAATCAAATGGGAGAACCTCTTGCTGTGAGTCAACAACGCTTCCGCTGCACCACCGCGGCTTAATAATCAACTAGTACTAAATCCTAAAAAAAAAAAAAAATCCTTCAATTCTTTCATAAAACAATGGCACAACACAAATCCTCCTTTGTGATCACCTCCCTCAGCAATACTACCATTAAAGCTGAACCTCATACCAAACTACTTGGCACCAGAATTGATAATAGATTAAAATTTGACCTACACATCCAACAATGCATAAAAAACAGCAGAAACGTGGCCTACTTTAAAGAAATCAGAAATTCCTCACACCTACCTCCAAAATTTCTCTGTCTCAGTCACTCCTCTGAAGTTTGTTTACTCTATGCTGCCCCTATCCTTACTATCATTCAGTCTACTCTTTTGTCTAAACTTGACCAAACATACAAGAAAATAGCCAGATTCACCAAAAGAAGCTTCAGTGGCCTGAATTCTTTCATCAACTACTACTTCCTCAGCTACAAATCACGCATTCTGTTCTCTGTAATCCCTCTTCCTGCCCTTCCTTGTCCAACCTTGTGTCACACTACATCCCCTTTGACATCTCCGCTCAACTGACAGACATTTTCTTGACATCTATAAACCCAAAAAAAACATTGGAAAGTGCCTTTACAAGTACTCTGTAGCAGATATTTGGAATACACTTCTGTCTAACATAAGAAATATCTCTCAACGTCACCAATTTAAAAGAGAGTTAAAACACTACCTCCTAAATAATTGGTGCTGCCCATGCAAAGCTCCCACTCAACATCTAGTCTCTACCTCCCCTCTATTTGCCTCACTCATCTTCGGATCTATTAGAATTATTTAATTATTTCCTCCTATTTCTCTTATTCTTACTCCTTATTTTTCTTCTTTATTATCTGATGTAATACAGTATTTTTACATTTCTGGCATCATACGGATGAAACCTTTAGCTTCAAAATTATACCTTCACTACTGTTATACCACTGTTATGTATTTTTCCTCTTGATACTTTTGTTATATAATTTATATTACCTTTTATTACATTGTATATTATCAGAATGAGAATTTTTCCATGTAAATTATAAGGTATGGCACTTTTGTATGTATATTGGAACTTGTTCCCTCGGGTTTGGAATTGTACTCTGTATCATTATGTTTATTGTCTTCTTCTTGTATTGTATGTATGTAAATTGGAGCTTTTCTTCTCGGGTCTCCACTGAAAATGGGCCTTTGGTTCAGTTGGACCAACCCGGTTAACAAATATGAAATAAATAATAAATAAATATAAATAAAAATATAGAGTATGCCTGCCGGCCTCATAAAATGTAAATCCTGAATTTCTTTTAAAAATTAAAAATGTCTATTTTCCTCATGAAGTAGGCAACATATTCTATGCCATGCATATGGAATATGATAACATCTAGTCATGATTTTCTTCTGTTACTTCACAGCCTCTTAACAAAGATGTCAAGAAAATTACTTCTCACATGTTGTGTTCATCTTTTTTTATTTATTTTTGCAACTAAGATCTGTACCTTGCATGATTCCTTGATTTCTGTATTAGTGTACCACCCCATAAACTCCTAGTCAACCACTAGATGTGTGCCCAAACATCTTTTAGAGGCACCTAGAATCTTCACTCTCACCCTGAAATAGGGCTAGCCAGATGCCAGACTATCAACTATCAAGACACCGCCTAGAATCCAGCAACTACTGCTCACAGAAGAAGGACTTCTTATAGTGCTAGTGCCCTAGCCTGGCCTCTAACATGATGGGATCAATCTAATCTGGGATGTCAATGAAGCTTTACTATAGATGCATACCCCACCCAAGCCTAAGCAGATATGCCTCCTGGTGTGCCCACAGCTCCCAAGCTGGCAATCTTCTGTGCAATCCGTCCTTTGCCTGAACTGCAAAAGATCTGCCCTCCATCAGGACACTACACTCCCATCAAGTGCCAAACAACGAATCAAACTCTGGTCACCTGTGTCTTGTTCAGGGTTTCATCCCTGTGCACCATTGGTATGATTAATTATGTTTATTATTTGATGGCAGCAATTATAGTTTTGTAATATTATATAATTCATTGCCTTCTATGAATGTATGAAACCTTCATTCATTCTTTCTATAGTATCCTCATAACACTATCAAAATTATTTTTGAAGAAGGTTAACTAATGTTTTCTACTAATAACAAGGAGAAATTTAATACAAAATTCTCGAATGGAAGGTGTTGTGTAACATATCTGTCACTTTTTTATGACAGTGATATTTATTTTTACCAGTAGTTTCACTGCTTGGGCATTAGGTACCCCAGAAATGCATTCCAAGATATACTTACTAATAGAACTGGCGCAGATGATGCTATACATGATAGACAAAAGTTATAACCTAAAAGAAACAGAATACAGTGACAGTTCCTAAAACTTTTCTATATATTTCAAGTTTTCCAGTCTTATAGTCCTTCTAGTAAAGAATTATTCTACTTTTTGAATTGTTTTAGGGCAGCTTTCATGAAGACTACTGAATATAGTACTGCATTTAATAATAGTCTAGCTAAATGAGGTAACAAATGACCGTGGGAAATATTTAATAAAGCCTACGTGTTTTTTTTCCCATGTAGACATCGTGTCATGCTGCTAACATGACCAAGAACATTTTAGATTCAGCAAGTGCTGCTGAGCGGCGCATATGAGCACTCCGACACGGAAACTTCCAAGGCTTACAATTCACCTCATAAACACGTGAATCTCATGCAAATGAGGCAGGTAGAGTGATCCAGCAAGCACAGAGGCAGCCATACAGACCCCATGTTAGTGTCCATAGTACAAAAGGAGCTGTAAAAATGTAGGTGCTAGACAGAAATGGCATAGCACACACAGATATGAGCAAAACTATCCTCTGTGTGTCCCAAAAGTTACAATAAATATATTAAAATATATATTTTTTTTAATAATCTTGGCATGTTTGTGCAGTGAACTGCTGTGCTCAAACATGCCTTGTTAAAAATAAAAGTGGAAAAATCAAATATTAATATCATGAGAGAAATGTATTACAGGACCCTGCATGCAGTATCTACAGGTTCCCTATTATATGATTGAAGATGCATTCTTTTGAATGCGTCTTGATCGAACTTGAAAGCACGAAATGGCAAAATACCAAAATGGCATATGTGCGAAGTCTTTCCCTGGAAAAGAAATCGCTTGGCCGCCTTCGTTATTTTGCCATTTTTGTCACTGTAGTGCGATCTTGTAGTTGGTATATTTAAGTAGGGGGGGGGGCAAAGCCCCCCACTTTATGTAATGTTTTAAAGTTTTTTTTTTTGAAACAGGTGATTTTTTTCCCTGGTAAAAAATTGCTGTTTTAAGTGTTCGGGATTGTAAGCTTTCACTTACATGGGGTCGATAAATCAGCGTTTGCTTTTTTAAGCATTCACTGATTTAATATAGACCCTATCTACAGTGATGTATTGGTGCTGTTGCTAATGTGGTAGAGCTTGGAAGCACATAGTATCCAGTTTGTGAACACAGATTCCTAGGCAAATGAGGTGTAGTTACTGAATAGCAAAATGGGGTAATCCTGTCCGCAGATGTGGATGGTGCAGTGGTGCAGCGGTTGCATTGTCACCTCACAGCAAGAGGTTCTCTGGTTTGATTCTCGGCTAGGGTGCTAACTGTGTGGAGTCTGCATGTCCTCCCTGCATTCGTGTGGGTTTCCTCCCGGTGCTCCGGTTTCCTCCCATATTACAAAGACATACATCTTTAGCATGTATTCCCCGGGCCTCCACTGAAAATTGGCTTTGTTCCAAGTCAGACTTTCCTGGTAAACAAATGTTAAATAAATAAATCCCCTCCATGTAGGCAGAGAACCATGTTGGTGTCTAAGAAGGTAGCTGACATCAGGTAATGGTGTGCCAACTAACTTCTGACCTGACTGGAGCATAGCTGCGCCTGTTTGCATGGCACGCTTCCATGCTGAGCATGCAAGTTTGGGGGATGTGTGTGTACTGACTGCTAAGCATTGTTTAGCTATGGGGCACACATTTGCATTATGTCCCACGGTGCTCAGGGTATCTAAAAGGCCAGTGATGTGTTAATTAGTGTTGATCATTGCTTAATTTAAACTAGGGCCATTAAATGATGTCAGGGATATACTAGACAGGTGCAATGCATCATAGGTAGCCAATAACACAGGCAGCACCTACAGTAGAGCACTATAAAGTATGCATACACCCTACAATCTGATTTTCCCTCATGCTCTGCACCATTGTAGTACAGACTTGGGAATTTTAACTGAAAGAATGCTAGGGGCTGCAGGTCTGCTACATTTGTATGTGTTAGATACTGAAATCAATGTTGCTGCTCCTGACAATAGTCCTAGGCAGAGAAGGAGAAGAGTGTTCAGGCTGAGGGTAACCTTCCAAAAGCTACATGAGCTGGAGATGGTAGGGCACTACAGGGTTGACAGGGACATACTACAAGAACTCACTGGGCTCTGCTGCCCTCAGTTCAGGCTCAGAGCCAACAGAGGGGGAACCCATTCCAGTGGAAACAAAGGCATGTGTAGCCCTTAGGATAATAGCCACAGGTACCTTCCAAAGACCAGCAGGAGACATGATGGGGGTCTCACAGGCATCAGCATCCAGGGTACTCCATCGGTTCCTGGATGCCATGTTACCACATGCCAGTGTGTGCATATATTTTCCCCTTACCCCTCAGGCAAGGGCGAGCAATACGTAACACTTCTACCATGTAGACCACTACCCTGAGGAACTGGCTGCCATAGATTGCACTCATGTACATATCAAGGCACCACATGGTGAGGAGGGTAGAATCTACGCCAACCAAAAGGGGTACCACTCCATCAACTGCCAGGTTGTGTACAATGCCCAGGGCATTATCATGAATGTGTGTACTGGCAGCCCGGGCAGCTATCACTACTCCCATATCTGGCATGCATCACAACTGTACCAGATGTTTCCTAGGCAGTGCATCCCACATGGCCATTTATTGGGGGATGCTGGCTACGCACTGGAACCATGGATGATGACAGCCATCAGAAATGCACACACACCCATGTAAGAATGTCATAATGAGGTACACACACAAACTAGGAACATCATAGATGGTGTGTTTGGGTTGCTGAAGTCATGGTTCTGGTGCCTCGATATATCTAGTGGAGCCCTGCAGTACTCTCCAACCGCATATACACATATTTTCACAGTATGTGCCATGCTACACAATATGATCCCAAGGAATCAGCTGCATCAGGATCAGCAAAGGGAAGGGATACACAGCCCCCACCAATGCCTTGGTCACCACAGCCACACTCACAGGAGGACTTGGTGGAGGAGCCCCCTGATGATGTCCCTGTAGGCAGACGTAGGCATGCAAAGTATGCCTTGGCATTGGCTAGGAGACAATGCATAGCACATTCCATGACAACTTAGGGCCCTAGGGATTGAGACTGTACTCCTACTCACCTACATATATTAAAATACCTGACTCCAGGCAACCCACTCAACCTGTACATATCCATGTATTGGCTGTATACTGCTTGCATCACACAGAGTCAGCCCTGAACTACAGTTCTGTCAACTGCTGCATTCTCAAGGTAAGTCTCTAATCTACACACTAATTATAAGGATTACTATAATAAGCTATCGTTTATTTTTTAATTTCTCCATATCTTTTGGGTGTCTAATACCATGATGGGAATGGACCCCAATCCTAAGTCAAAGTACAATTAAAGTTCATGAAATTAGTATTGTTTCAGTCTTTGACATCAAACAGGAGTCCTCTTTGCAGCACCTGCAATGTGCCCAGTAATGACTCCTGCAATTCGTATGGGGTTACATGTATGGTAACATATCTAAATACGATTGTAGTTTTTTTTTTTATAAGACCCATTGCTCCTACTACTATTGGGACTGTCTGGGTATCTTTCTTCCACATTGCTCTCATTTCTCCCTGCAAATCCTGATATTTTATGACTTTGTGTCTCTCTGTATGCAAGACACGGTAGTCACTGGGCGTGGCGATTTCAATATTCAGTGCTAATTTTTGTCTTCTTTTAATGGACCACTATATCCGGCTTTCTAGCATCTATCTTTTGAACTGTTGGTAATGGGTGATCACATGTGATGTAGATGTATCATATGCATGGATCTGTTGCTGTTATGCAAGAAAATATTTAGTGGGCTATTTGGTCAGATTTAACAACCACATGGGACAACTGAAACCCAGTCCAATAGTATGTGTACCTTAATATTCACTAGGCCTCATGGTTGGAATAGTCACGACATCAGGCAAGGGAGATGTTAAACATTGGGCACACACGATATTTGGACTACTGTCTACTAAGCTGATTATGTGATGCTCCCCCACCCCCAACACAGCACTGTAGCCATATAACTGCTTTAACAGAAAATCAGCTATGGTATATCAGTGGACTAGGCAATCTCAGGGCTGTATCATATATAGTGCTCACATATTATATGTCTCCTTCATGCAGGATAACAAAGTACATATGTATGCTCTTTGATTGTGTGATGAATGACCCCTCTCTGTCTTGCAACCTGTGTGGCACAGTGGACTAAGGGGACTAGCATGGGTGATGGCATTGATGGTTCTATTCTGGAATTACTCACATCTTTTGCATGTGATGCAGTAGTATGTTGGTGTTTTCACGGAATATCATAACTCCCAAACTCTTAGTGCAAGACATCTGGACAAAGCCCGAAAGATTGGGGGACAAAGGCCCAAACATAGGGACAAATTTTAAATATTGGTCATATAAATCTAGACAGTTGCTAGAATTAAAGGTGCTGCAATGGTACATATTTTATGATAGGTATAAAGTCTGACACATAATTGTCTGTCTGTAGTTAGTAGAATGTATTGATATCAACTTTCAATAAAGTACCACAAGACCACAAATTTGTGAGGAACCAACCAAACATATGAAGCAAAACTCTGTACATTCTGTGAAAATCAGGACAGTTGAGAGGTATGCAGACTGTCACATATTAAGTACAGCAGACAGCCGGGGAATGCTGTGGACATTTTGAGTGAAGTGCAGTACTGCAGAAACTGGGGAGGATGTTAATGTCTGTAACATACAAAATCTTGGACCAGAATACAGGTAGGTGTGGCCTGGAGTCACATTATAAGTACTGACAGTCCCATTGGGCATGCCCGTACACTTAATAAAAATGAATGCAGTTCTGTTGGCCCTTCATTGAAATTACCTGCTATGTATAAATGTCTATACATACAGACATATACGTATACATATCCATCTGTCAGTATCTCTCTCTCACATGCATAGTATATCTATCGCTATGTAGTGTCACATAGATATATACTGATATATATATATATATATATATATATATATATATATATATATATATATATATATATATATATATATATATATATATATATAGCTATATATATTAAAATGATACATAGACTCTCCCCATATATCTACATAACACATATACATATCATACACATACAGCTACATTTATCTATACATCTCTGTTATATACAGAAATATGTGTGTGGATGTCTGCATTGTCCAACAACGCTAATAATGGAAAGTAAACTGCACTATCACACAGCCATAATGTTGCTCAAAGGATCCAAACTAAGTGTGCAACAGTACATAATCCACTTACCTACATACCCATACCTACATATATGTTACCATGTAGACAGACACAGGTGATTCAAGTGGTGTAATGTATAATGGTGTCAATGCACGTATGGACATGTCACATTGTCCCTACCCACAATGTCGCCTATCTAACTGCAAGCAGCCACATAGGTTCATAGGTAAGTACTAGGCTATCTGCCCAAAGGCATTTATAAGCCTAGCCAGAGTATGTTGGCTTTCGCCACCCCCTTATATTAGTTCCCTGTGCCTCTGACCAGTAGAGCCATTATTTCACTGTGCCTCTCTCCAGCAGAGCCACTGCAGTGATCCCCAGGGTAAATTTTCTCTTTCCCATCCACCTGTTAAGGTTTCTCTTGAAGAGTGCTAGTGAGGGGCTCTGCCTGATGTATATTGGAATCTTGTTCCAAAGCATGGGGAGTCTCTGGGTCAGGAATCTATCCCTCCAGCACATCCTATTTATTGTTGTGGTAAGGTTTATATCCCTAGACCGTGTGGCTCTCAGGGATTTTTTTTTTTTTGTTAGGTGGAGCATATCCATCAATCCTGGGTTGGACATGGCCTTGTATGTCAAGCAGAGATCACCTCTGAGTAAGTGGTATGCAACCGAATACAGCTGGAGTTTCTTTAGTTGGGCTGCATAGGTCATCTGTTTGAGGCCAGTAATCCTCTTTGTGAGGTACTTTTGTGGTCTTTCCAGCTGTTGCAGGTGTCTTGTAAGGTACATCCCAAATGGGGCATTGTATTCTATAATGGGTCTAATAAGTGATGAATAGAGAGGCACAATAACCTCCTTTGTTCTGGATGAGAACCCTTTTGAGATTAGGTGGACCACGTAGAAGGATTTTCTAACCACCTTGGCAACATGATTATCAAAGGAGAGATTGCTATCTACTTCGGTCCCCAGATCCCTTATTACTTTTTCTGTATTTAGGGGACTGTGGTAGTTCACGGGTACTTTGTTTTTTCCAAAGGAGATGACTATGCACTTTTTGGCATTCAGTTTGAGGCCATGATTTTGACACCAGGTATCTGTCTCAGTGAGATCCTTCTGGAGGGTGTCTGTATCAGCCATAGAATCTATTATGGCCCCTAGTTTGCAGCCATCTGTGAACTTGGTCAGCCAAAGTCCTCCTGTGCTTGCCTGTACCTCTGAGAAGTATATAATGAACAGGAGGGGTTGTAGGACTTAGCCATGGGGGACGCCACTTGTAACTGGTTTAGAGTCAGACTTAGAGTCTGCAACTCTGACATATGGCCATACTGGTAACTGTGGACACATCGCAAGGATAACAACAGTTATCTCACTGCTAGGATACTAGATTCAGATAACAGTGCAAACCAATATCACTCTGCAGGCCACAGATGCTGTTCAACACAAGCCTAGTTTGTGTAATGCACAAGTACTATGCCTGCAATCACAAATACTACAGACCTAAACTGTGGTGCATGCGATAAGTACTGTTATCTATAAAGTATAAGCCTAGGTAGGGGTTCTAATCTCACTACAGCCCACTGTGTGTGTGTGTGTGTGTGTGTGTGTGTGTGTGTGTGTGTGTGTGTGTGTGTGTGTGTGTGTGTACCCCTGCAAAATAATGGACATCCCTCATGGGCTATCCGGCAGCAATGGTTTTGCACTTTGTGGGCCCATAACCTGCTGCTGGCTTCTAAACTGCCCTCTTCTACAAGGTCTGATTATGTCATCTGCCTTAAGACTACCAGCTGATAGTGTAGTGTTAGACGTAAGCTGTGATGCATGTGATAAGTACTGTGATCTATAGTGTATAATTCTAGATAGGTAGGGGTTCTAATCTCAATCCATGCAAATTGGTGTGTGTGTGTGTGTGTGTGTGTGTGTGTGTGTGTGTGTGTGTGTGTGTGTGTGTGTGTGTGTGTGTGTGTGTGTGTGTGTGTGTGTGTGTGTGTGTGTGTGTGTGTGTGTGTGTGTGTGTGTGTGTGTGTGATTGTGTGTGTGTGTGTGTGTGTGTGTGTGTGTGTGCATCCATATGGCATACATATAACCTTTGTAACTTAGACATAGTTAAGGTTTTGCATCATTTTATTTGTAGTGGGTGATGTGCCCCCCCCAAATGACTGACCACAACAAGGTTTGCTGATATCAACAAACATTACATGTTCTAAACTGATTGTACTAGTAGACATGAGTTGTGTTGCACGCATCAGGTACTGTCATCTGTAGTGTGTACCAGTACATAGGTAAGTGTTCTAATCTACATACAGTCAACTTAGGTTCACAGGTAGGTACTAGGCTATTGGTCCAAGGGCCTACATAAGTCTAGCCAACAAGGTTCCCTGGCTTACACCACCCAAGAAAGTTATATTCCTGTGCCACTGTTGAGCAGAGATACAGAAGTGATCCCTGGGGGCATTTCCTATTTCTCATCCACTCATCAAGATTTTTCTTGAAGAGTGCTAATGAAGAACTTTGCTTGACATAGATGTGTAGCCTGTTCCAGAGTATGGGAAGTCTCTGGGACAGGAATCTATCCCTCCAGCATGTTCTGTTTATTGTGGTAACAAGGTTTAGGTCCCTAGAGCATGTAGCTCGGAGGGATTGGGATTTCTTTAGGTGTAGCATGTCCAACAGCTCTGGGTTTGACATAGCTTTGTATGTTAGGCAGAGATCATCTCAGAGTAGGCGATATGCTACGGAGTAAAGTTGGAGTTTTTTGAGATGATCAATGAAGAACATTTGTTTGAGGCCAGTAATCCTCTTTTTGAGGTAGTTCTGTGGCCTTTCCAGCTGCTGCAGATGTCTTGTGAGGTACATTCCAAAAGGGGCATTGTACTGTATAATGGGTCTAATGAGTGTCGAGTAGAGGGGAACAATGACCTCTTTTTTCCTGGATGAGAACCCTTTTATGATGAGGTGTGCCATGTAGAAGGACTTTCTCACTACTGTGGCGATGTGACTATCAAAGGAGAGACTACTGTCCACCTGGGTCCCAAGGTCTCTTATCACACATTCAGTGTTATGTAGATTGCTGCCTATGTGGTAGTTCCTGGGTACAGAGTTTTATCAAAGGGGATGACACTGCACTTTTTGGCATTGAGCTTGAGGCCACGGCTCTGACACCAGGCATCTGTCTCAGCGAGGCCCTTCTGTAGGATGTCCACATCATTTAGGGACTTGACTATGGCTCCCAGTTTGCAGTCATCTGTGAACTTCATAGCCAGAGATCTTCTGTGTTAGCCTGTACTTCAGAGAAGTAGATACCAAAGAGGAGAGGTCCCAGGACTGAACTCTGTGATACTCCACTTGTCACTGGTTTGAGGTCAGATTTGGAGTCTGCAACTTTTACAGTGTGGGTTCTGTCAGTGAGCTAGTTGGCAACCCATCTTGTGATGTAGGGATTTATACCCAGTTTAGTGAGTTTAGCTATAATTCCAGAATGGGGGATGGTGTCGAAAGCCTTGGCGCAGTCAAGATAGGCTGTGTGAACCACCTTACCCTCATCTACTGTGTTGGTGACTGCCTCAAAGAAGTCGATCAGGTTCAGGAGGCATGATCTACCTTTCACAAACCCAAACTGGGTGGGATCCAGAGTTTGGAGGTTACCAATGTCTTTGTTTATGAGTTCCATGATGATACATTCCATGGCCTTGCAGACCGTGCTTGTCAGGCTAATAGAGTGATAGTTTTCAGGATCAGTGGTGGCTCTCCCTTTGCGGAGTGGGATAACTGTTGCTGTGCACCATTCAGTGGGCACAAAGCCTGATGTGAGGCTATTATTGAACATGGTGCTTAGGTGGAGAGCCAGTTTGTTCTGAAGTTCGTGTAAGATGCAGCCTGGGATGTATGTGCCTTGGCATGTCCTGTATGCAGTGAGCGGATGTGGTGCTAGCCTAAATGTGGCCATGTCTGTGTGTGAGGCTGTTACAGCAGTATGCATCATGTTATGAAGCCATAGGACATGTGAACTTAACTAGCATAATGGCCATACAGCCCTCACAATCAGAGACATCTGTATACCCCTTGGTACAGGACCAGCACATATTGCCCCATTCCAAGAAGGACTCAGGCAGATGCTGTGTGTGGAGATGATGGATGCCCAGACAACCAAACAGATGACTTGTGCTGAGGTGCACTGAGGTGCTTTGTGTACCATTAGTAAGGGTCTGTTTCAAGGGTGTTTTTATGTCTGCTAGACAAATGTCTCCCACAAGCATGTAGTACTAATGTCACATAGCAGGTTAATATCCTTACAGTGAGTCATCCATCTAATATGCTCCCTATATGCACTCCAGCAAGGTCACACCTTGCCCTGTAGCAGACCTTATCACAAATTATGAATGCATGAGTATGCTGACCAACACCATTGTCCTTGGTAGACTGTCATACATATGTGAACCTATGGAGCCATGGACGTATACTACTGTACCTTGCTGAAGTCATATTAATGCTGTACTGCCATGTCATGCTGTGCCGCTTCACTGCTGCCAAGTGTCCATAGGTTATCCCCTCAGACTCCTGGAACAGAAACATACATGGGTCTGTGACATACCAGTCATTGTGTTACAATACCACCAGTACAACATCATACAACATAGGGTCCACAAAAGTATGTTTGCACACATGCCAGCATACAGTGTAAGTTGGTGACTACTACAAGTGGCATGGCAAAACAATACTGCATTACCCAAGTACATGTCAAGTAATATAGTCACCCTGTTCATCAGACGCATAGCTTCATTCCTCTGCATTGATGGGAGGTATGACAGGGATGTGGCACTGGTATCATCACTTGCACAGGGTGATATGTGCGGGTGCTGTAAGTCTCGGCTGGCCAAGTTGGTTGACAGCATGTGTGTGAGTCAGGAATGGTAGTGGGTTAGATGGACTATGAAGAGATGCCATGTGGGTCTGTAGGTGACCTGCATGTGACAGTGGTGTGTGAGTGTGTGCATGTACACATTCAAGTTCAGTGCTAGCCTTACATGTATGTATGTTGGAAAGCTTTGGAATGTACATGGTAGATTTAACTGTTCATCACCTTTGGCCCTGAACACAGGAACTGGCTCTGCCAGGAGTTGTACTGGCAATACCATGCCCAAGGTCAGACACAGTGCTAATACCTGATGGTGACTGCTGTCTGCTGGGAACCTATTCCCCATGGGACTATCCAGGACCATGTGCCCATAGCCTGGCACATTGTGGTGTGGATAGCACACTCCCCTCTGTAGCGCTGGATGTACTGTGACTACTGGAGTGTAACTGTGAGTGGCCTTGTGGACTCTCAGCAGATGGTGTTGCTGACCTATGTCCATGGGTCCAATGCCCAACTCCAACCACATGTGTGCGGTCCAAGACAGAGACTGTTTCAGCCCATCATCTGTGCACTGCATCAGTGAACCAGTCTAGGGAGTCCTCAATGCGGTGGAGGCAGTCAAGGATGTCAGACTGTGCTTCATCTGTAAACCTAAGCATACATCTGGTGTTCCATTCAGAACATGCCTGTGCCTCCATGATGGCCTGAAACATGCAAGGAGTGACCAATGATGTAACACATGCAAAAGGTGGTGGACAGCCTCAGTCCTCCGATGAGGACCCCTCTCAATCCACCTGTGTGGGACCTTACCAGCTCTCTCACTATGGCCAGTGTCTACACTCACTGAAGCCATAGCTGCCACACTGGCCTGTTCAATGTCTCCACCCTCTGCCTGTCCAATATTTGAGGGTTGTGGGGACTGGGTATGTGTGGGCATACTGACTGTGTGCAGTGACAATAAGGGCAGAAGAGAGATGCCAGCCTCTGGGACAGATTCAGCCCCCGATAACCCCACCTATGCCACACTGTGGCCACCATCATCATCAGAGTCCAAAGAGATACTGACATCAAGTTTTTGGGGGGAGAGACCCCAACCCCCCTGGGCACCTGTGGAAACCAAGAGAAAAGCAGTACATTACTGCCTGCACTATTATGTATGGAAAATCCACAAAGAGTCATAATAATGAGTATTCACAACTGCATTACCAGTCTCACATCTTCTCATCTCTGCTATCATACACAACAGACTTTCTCACAACAAAATGCATGTTCGACTCAAGGCCTTTATAACAAACACATCAGGAAAATCATGTGACACTTAACCAGTACAATGTACCTTTTAGGTATGCAATATGACACTATACCTGATAAAACAACACATAAAACCCAGTACACCTATCTTAACAAATATATACAAATACAATTTTCAATGGCTATGTACCATCAACCTTTTGTTTTCTACAAGGCATGTTGGATTAATTGCCTCATGTACACAAGGAGGCTTATTTGCTCTGAACTGTAACTGCAAAGGTGTTTCTGCTCATTCAACTACACTCCTGTGATTACCCACTCAAGGAAACTTAGGTAATTGTCCCAGACCGGAGCATACAAACATTCTACTCTGGTTACACACAACATTAAATTCACATAGGGAATTATCCTGGCCCTTAACCTTAATAGCATATATATGTTCCATACCAAAGCAGTATCATCTTACCAGCAGCAGGACCACAGCCTTGGGCAATTCCTGATGGACCTGTAAAAAGGTGAGGGTGAGGTAATTTCACTACCACTGCATGTTGCAGCACAACAAGGTAATACCTGCATGTATCTCACATGTACAGTAGCTACTGTGTTACTTGAGGTATTGGTGACACATTGGTGACAGGTATGAGTGTACAACTGAGCTTAAACCCTACCCAGCACATAGATTTGATACCCACCTTACCTCCTACCACTCACAATTACCCACACCCTATTTTCACCCCTCATGCACCACTCTTAACTCAAGTACTACACCACACCCCTATCTACAAATATGTCCCTCCATCCTTCCTCTACCACTCCCATTCCTAAAATAAAAATAGCTCCCCTCCCCTTTAAAACAAAAAAACTAAAGTCTACCTAGTCAAACTAAAACCCCACTACAAATCTCTACTTCTATCAGGTGACATTCATCCAAATCCTGGCCTTACAGACACTACCCTGAACAGTAACCCTCCTGTTCCTAAAACTACCACCCCTTCTAAACCATAAAAACAAGTAACATTCTGCTCCATCAGCCTCAGGAGTTTCATTAATAAAGTTCAAGAACTCCATGCATGGTTAGGTAACTATACTCCTGACATCGTTACCCTAACAGAAACATGGTTAAAACCACACCACCTGACAGTGAAATTATCCCTCCTGGCTAAAATATCCTCAGACTTGATCGACCAAAAAGAAAAGGAGGAGGAGTCTCCATACTCTACTCTGATGTCTCTCCCAAATTAGTCCCGAACTAGCTCTACCCTCCTTCTCAACAGCTGAACTCCTATTGACCAACTTCAAACTTAATAGTTTCAACACCATAATGGTTGTAGCAATCTATATTCTCCCTGGTGATAATATTAACATACTTGAGAAGATCCTATCTCACCGATCTCAGACCATCCACAATGAAACAATTATACTGGGAGATGTAAATATAGATTGGCTTTCATTACAAACTCACAACACTACTTCCTGTATTAACCTGCATGGTTTTGAGCAGCTAATCACAACCCCTACCTATATTAACAAATCTCACCTACCTAGCTCTCTTCTTGACTGGATATTGGTCTCCCACCACCAAAACTATCATAACCCCCAAACCCTTCCAAATGCCGTCAGTGACCACTGCCCAATAAAAGTTACTAGACACACTCCCCACCTTACCAAACCTTACAGATTTATTACCACCCACACAATTTCACACTTCTGTCCTGACTCCTTCATTTACCAACTCTCTAGGATTAACTGGTCTCACCTCACCACTCTTCCCTTAGATGTAGCTGTCCACTCCTTCAACACTACTTTACTAAACATTCTTAATTCCCTTGCTCCTCTCCGCACAATTAGAATTAAATCCAGTACTGCTCCTTGGCTTACTAAATCTACCCAAACCCTCATTAAAGACCGGGACAGGACTTGGAAAATGTGGACTAAAACTAGGACCCCTTCTCTCCTTCAGAAATTTAAAGAACTCAGAAATAAAATTAAAAAAAAAAATCACCCATAATGACAAAACAAACTTCTATGCCAATCTTCCCTCTACTCTTAAATCAGACCCCCAACATTTTTGGAGCTCTATTAATCAGACTCTACATCCAGGAAACCCTTCCCTCCAAATCCATGTCCCAACACAACCCCTGAAGACATAACCAATAAATGTAACAATCATTTTATAAACCCAATAACCTCCTTAATAAATTCTCTCCCCTCCAGCAATAATGCTAGCAACCTCACAAACTCAATACCTCTTTCTATCCCTTCTAATTCCTTTTCTCTTAAAACAATATCAACTAACTATATAAAATCTTTACTCTCTAAACTTAAACCCTGCTCCCCATCACTTGACAACCTATCCTCCTATTTTCTGAAGATGGCCTCTTCAACTTTTGCCTAGCCTGTATATATCTTGATCAACCGATCAATCTCTGAATCCTATGTCCCCACTATATGGAAAAACTTCTTTATTTTACTCATTCACAAATGTGGTAACCCATCAGACATATCTAACTTCAGACCAATTGCCATATTCTCTCCGCTCTCCAAAATCCTAGAGAAATGCATTCACAACCAGGTAATGCATTATCTTCACCAGGAAAACCTTCTCACACCCACTCAGCATGGTTTCTGTCCCAAGCATAGTACAACTACTGCTCTAATATCCTTCATCAACACAGTCTTCCTTGCTCGTGATAACAATAAACTTGTCTCATGCCTCTTCCTTGACCTTTCTAAAGCCTTTGACACTGTCTCTCACCCTCTCCTCCTTGACAAACTCACTCACTTAAACTTCTCTCCCCCTACTATCTCCTGGTTCACCAGCTATCTCTCTAATCACCAGCAATCAGTTAAATGGCTCTCTGCACTATCCCCCTCTTTTACTGTACAAATGGGTGTCCTCCAGGAGTCCATTCTCGGACCACTACTCTTTAATATTTTCACCAACTTACTCTACTCCTCTTGTCCCCAGTCATCTCTTGTGCAATATGCTGATGGCTCTACAGTTATAACCATTGCTGACAACCCAACTGACCTCCACTCAACTACCCAGGCATCTTTCCACACCATTGAGACATGGCGTAGTGATAACAAACTAATACTTAATCCAAAGAAAACTAAGCTCCTACTCTTCTTCCCCAAAAACCTCACCTCATTCAAAAGTACATTTACCATTTTATCTAGCAACACCACCATATCAGCTGAACCTAGTACTAAATTGCTAGGCATCTCAGCTGATGATCAGCTTAAGTTTGATCGACATATTACTAAATCTATTAAAAAAAACTCATCAGAAGCTTGGACACCTCTTCTGCAACAAGAAATACTTAACCAACACAGCCTGAAAAACTCTCTCTCATGCTTTACTACTTCCAACACTCCTATACAGCTGTCACATATTCACAAACCTAAACTCTACACTTGTTTCCAAACTTGAAACTACCTACAATAAGGTCACCAGATTTGCAGCAAACCAAACCTACAAGTCACACCACTGCTTAGAACTTCAGAAAATAGACTGGCTAGAATTCCCTCATCTGATCCAACTATATCAACTACAAATCATTCACTCCATCCTCTATCTACCCTCCTTCTGCCCCAGCCTCTCCTCCACCATATCTAAATATTCCCCTGCTAGGACTCTACACAGCTCAGACCAAGAATTATTACACATCTACAAACCTCAAACCAAAAGAGGATATGTTCTCTATAACTATAACCCAGCTACATCCTGGAACCAACTCCCCTTGGAAATAAAGTCCCTTCACCATAGCCAGAGTTTCAAATTAGCCATAAGAAAATACCTAAAAAAATGGTCTTGCCACTGTAGCGATCCACCCTGAAACCACTATCCTTCCTCCTATTTCACCCCTCACTCTAAATGTATCTCTAACCTTGTACTCTTACCTCTTCTTCCCTCCACCACTTCCCTTCCTCCCTCTCTGACCAAACTTGATTCATTCAGCTCCAAAATAACCTACTTTATCAAATCTGTCTAAAAGGTCACCTCTACTCTATTTCTCTTATATCTTCAACTAGCTTTGAATATTCCTTTTTTTCTAAACTCCAAAGCAATTAGGTACTGCCCATTTAAAGAGATATTAAATGGTTTTAAAATCCTTTCCTCACTATTAATTTATTTGGCACAAAGTAGTTAAAATGATATTGTAACAAGTCTCATATTCTTCTGCTGATTGTTAATACTTTGTTTGTAACAAGTCTCATATTATTTTGCTGATTGTTAATACTTAGTTTTTAAAACTGTATTCCCTGAGGAGCTTTATTCCCGGGTTCTCTGCTGAAAAGAGACTAATGCTGTTTGTTAATACTTTGTTTTTAAAATTTAAAACTGTTTTTTTTCCCCTGAGGAGCTTTTCTCCCCGGGTCTCTGCTGAAAATGAGCCAAAAGCTCAGTCAGACTAACCCGGTTAACAAATGTAAAATAAATAAATAAATAATTTGCTGTCTTCACATTAATATAATTGAAATGCAACACAACACTGGATTTGAACACAGGAGCGTGTGTGGCAAAATGTACTGTATGCAAGGCATTTAACAGACTGAGCTACTGAGTCAATGCTATTTCTACACCAGAGTCTCAGCTGAACATGCATTTTGCCATGAATGCTTTAGCAGGTGATTTTCTACATGTTGTTGATAAAAGGGCACATTTACCTGCTATTACAGGTCTCAGTTACATCCATTATCATGTCTTAGGCTGTCTAGTGATGTACTATTGCAGCAGGATCCAAAGTACACTCCCATTTTTGCCATTACTTTTTATTCTGGTTTGTCAGGTGTGGCACGGCACCCAGCTCCACTGAAACATGCCTAATGACTGTAACTGGCAATTACTATGTTTTGTTTAAACCACATGTTTAAATTAAGAATTGTGTGGTATGGCAGGTTAGTGCAGTGTGCTGCAGGTGTGATATGCTTGGGTTCAAAATATGGCAGAGGTGTTTATTTTGTACATGTGTCTTACAATGTTAGAAATGCATATAGTAGTTTTAGATCTATTTAGCTGAGCTGAGCGAAGCTGGGCAATGTGGCGTGTTGCACATTGGGCCTATTGAACAATTTTCTGAGCTAGGATTCATCCCAACTCCAAATCAGAATGTATTAAATTTGTCAAATGTCTCGTTGTCCAATGAACAAATAGCTCTATTGAATAAAGGTCTTAATTATATTCCTTCTTTTTTCAGTCAGGAATATCATATCATTCAAGACCTACAGGCTTTTTGTCGGACTTTGAATCTAAAATTGTTTTTCGATGATGATAGTTCAAAATCATCAGAGGATTTTTGGTTTGGCAAGTCTTCTTTCCAACCGCCCATGAATAAACATGTTTCCATATTCATGGATACAATTTTGAGGGACCTTCATTTTGAGAACCTAGGGCATGTTATGCTAGCAAGTAATTTCATGTTGGATGATAGGTTGGCTTTGGACCAATTATGCAACAATAAAGATATTGTAGTGGTTTCTGCTGACAAAAAGAGGGTGCTGTCGTGGTCCTGAATACTGCTGATTATATACAGGAAGGGTTGACACAATTATCTGACAAAAAATGTTATATGCATATGCCCATAGATCCCACACCTGTTTTCAAAGATGAAATTGATTCATTTTTGAAGTTAGCTTTTGAGGAGGGCATTATCAGTAAAAAATGTTTGTCTTCATTAATGGTATCTGAACCCTCGAAACAGATTTTGTATCTTTTACCTAAGATACATAAATCTTTGTTAAAACCACCCGGCAGACCCATTGTTTCTGGAACAGGATCCCTGACTGAACCCTTATCGGCATTCCTCACGAAATATCTCAAGCCACTTTTAGGTTTGATAAGATCAAGATTGCAGGACACTACCCAATTTTTACAGCTAATTCAAGATACTCAACTGGAACCTGATTGGTACATGTGTACACTTGATGTTAAATCATTATACACCAGTATCCCCCATTGGGCAGGTTTACAATCTCTTCAATACTGGTTAGAGAGGGCGAATCTCTACACACCTGGGTTTAATACATTATTGATTTGCATGTCAGAACATGTACTCAACAAAAATGTTCTTTATTTTCAAGGTCAGTGTTACTGGCAGTTGCAAGGGACAGCCATGGGAGCATCATTTGCTCCCATTTATGCCGATCTTTTCATGGCCTATGTTGAGGAGTACATGATATATGATGCCTTACATAACATCTATCAGGTGGAGATGGACGTCTGGCGACGTTATCTGGACGATTGCTGGCTAGTGCGGCGTGCAGATGTGGGTTACTTGCATGAATTTGTGGAATACTTAAATGATAATGTATGGGGACTTGAGTTCTCTGTGACACATGACAAAAATACTATCAACTTTTTGGATGTCACGATACTTAGGAATTCTGATCACACCTTATCTACGAAGGTGTTTCGCAAGTACCCACAATATAATACTTTGCTTCATGCCTCTAGCTTACATCCCCGTCACACTATTAGGAGTATTCCAGTGTCTCAGTTTATACGTATCAAACGTCTTAGTTCTAAGGATGAGGAATACCAACTAGCCAGCATGGATCTTAGTCAGAGGTTTGCCAGTAGAGGTTATGACCATCATGACATCACTTCAGCCAGATGTAGGGCTAATTGTGTAGACAGGGAACAGCTATTGCAATACCAAAATAAAAACAAGAACACATCTTGTACCCAGGTCAGGTTCGTTACGACTTATGGAAGAAATATCAACATGATCAGGAATATCATTAACAAACATTGGAATATTTTACTGGCCAATGACAGGTTACGATCATTGTTGGGTCCACAATGTCGATTTTCATATAAGCGGGGGAAAACCTTGGGCTCTTACTTGTCACACTACAAACATATGGCTAGTGGAGGTACTATTCATAAACAACTTACATTACATGGTGATGAGCTTTTTGGCTCTTTTCCCTGCGGTCATTGTGATTCTTGTTCATATATGCCCAAATCTAAAGAATTTTCAAGTCGCAACACCAGTAAGATATTTAACATCAAAATTTTTGGCAACTGTAGTAGTGATTGGGTAGTGTACCTAGCATCTTGTTATTGCGGTGCATTCTATGTGGGCCAAACCTCTAGGGCATTAAGATCTAGAATGAACGAACATCGCAGTGACATTAGAAATCATAAGGAGACTAGTGCTTTGTACCAACATACACTCAAACATCCACAGGCCAGATTCGATTTCATGATTATTGATCGTATTTCTGGGGACAGAACCAATAAACAAGGTTGGCACGGCCTATTAGACCATAAGGAGAAATATTGGATAATCACATTGGGGGGTTTGTTTTACCCTGGTCTCAATGACCACCTATAGGTGTTCTAGATGTTATAGTTATATTATCTCAACCACTATATCCAATATGTCACAAGCTTTTGACCTTTGGTTGTGATAGACTTTTCATATATGTGTCATGATGATTGTTTCATAACATACAGTACAAAAGCTTTTTTCTATGCTTTTTCGGTATGGGAACTGTGTTTTACCTTTGATTATATCATCATCTCCTGTATATCTTTACGTATATTCTCTATATTTTCCATGTTCAACATGAATTTTTTGTATTTTTTGGTTTTTTCATTTTTCAATATTTTTACTTTTATTTTTATGTTTTTATTTTTATATTTACCAGCCTGTGTTGTTCTAATGATTTATTCTATGGTCTTACAGTAATTGTAACTTTTGGCCAATGTAATGAATATTTTGTTATGACTAAAATACTTTTTCTTTTCACATTATTAATATTCATGAAGCTGGTCGCCTTATTGGCTGAAGGCTTATATATATTAATTGATGGATGGGACCTGGCTGTCTTGTCCTACACTGAAGAAGGCAACATTTGCCGAAACCGGTCTGTTTTTGTACGTTCAATAAAGGAATATATTTACTCCATACTGCTCATGCTGGTCTACTTGGTGGTTTGGCGTATTTGGTTTGGACCGTGCATTTCCCCCTTGCATGGGATTTGGTTGGTTCGTTGCGTGTTGCACAATGCCATGCTAAAAAATTATAAAGAAAACAAAAAAGGGGAGATAGAAAAATGGTGAAATGGGGACAAGCAGGGGGAAACATATTGAAAGGCAGGGAGGGATGTGCAAGAAGGGTGTAGGAAAGAACCATAGCTATCCATTTCCTGTAAAGCAACAACTGTGCACTTTGACAAATTTGGAGTGAATTTGGATTCTAAAATCCCAGAGAGAGAGGGGTGAGGACAACATACCTGCATTATCAAGCCAATTGGATTGAATTACATGTGTCCAGTGGACACATGTGCGAAATAGAGAGCTATATATTGGACAATATATTTTTTTGTGGGACAGGTGCCAGACAAATAGCAGTGTGGTATTGCAACCACTGTATAGGGACAGTCCAACAACACCAGTGTGTTACAATGGCAAAATACAATTCAACCCTGACAGTCCCACCCACTGTTGGAACTGCTCCATCACTTCCCTGAGGGTGACTCTGTTGGAGGCTGGGCACCAGGGTGAGGCTGCCCTACCAGGTTGGCCAGCATGCCCTCAATCCAGTGTAAATGGCTTTCAGAGCCACAGTGGACTATCCTGTGCACTAAGATCAGCAGCCGCACCCAGGTGACAACATCCCCTCCACTACCGCTCCCAGAGCTGGGCCTGGCCCCATCCCATGGGGGAGTACTACCTAACACTGCAGGTAATGGAGGAGAAGCAGAGGGGACACCACTGGTCTGGGTCCCAGACATGCTGGAACCTGGTGCCATGGCCAGTTGAGACAAGCTGGAACCAGTCTACCTTCATCTGCTGTGGTAAATGAGGTATAGCAATAAGTTATGGTTAGTAATGACCAAGTCATTGTTAGTATTAACAGAATCGAACATCATATTTATTCATCCAAATACATAATAATGCATATTATGTGCAACACAACATTAAGTAACATAACAGTCAGTATGGTAACAGCATGCCAGTATGAAGTAAACCATAGGGCTAACAAAACAGTTTACCAAATATGTTAAGATTGCATCATAATAAAACATCACAATAATCAACCACATTTTCCAAAGTGTAGTTAGTTTAACAAAATATGTTATTATTAAATCATAATAAGACATAACAATAATTAATCACATTTCCACAATATAGATAGTTTAACAAAATATGTTAATATTAAATAATAATAATAAATAACAGTAATAAATAAATGAAGATAAGGGGTGGGGAGACAGGGAAAAACATTCCATTACTGAAATTGCAGATTATATCCCTTTAAACACTGAGAATAAATACCCTACAGGTGTGTAGTGTCAGTTTTGAATACAGTGACTGCAATTCTCCTGTAGCTGACTTAAGCACATACATACCTCTCAAGCTGTTAGAATGGGTCAGTATGGGCCAAGCAATAACAAATGCAGGTACACCAATACACAGAACAGTTTCACATAATCTGGATTTATATAACTACTCAGGTGTTCTGTAAATGGATTTGGTAATACATTGCATTCCAGGTAATACTTTATCTGCTAATCATGTGACAGAGGGATTAGGCAGTTTTAATTACAATATGAGAAATTGTGAGCCTTGAGAGGCATGTTTGTGTACAGTAAGTAAACTAGACAGCCATCATGTCTTAGTTGGCAGGCATGGGGGTATAACCCAACAGCTGTGACATCAGGGGACATATGCAAATAATGTAATAATTGACTGCACAAAGTTTGTACAGACGTGCAAGAGATATAGCCATACTGGGAATACACAGCTTTATTTATGAATCAACAATGCTGATGAGCACATTCTTGGTATTGATGTTAACATTCTGTGAAATCTAAGCACACTATCTGCTCATAATATGGGCTACTTTACCCAAATATATGTTGTGTTCCTGGTGAGAGAGAAAATATGAGCATTACATGGCTGATACTAAAAATTTTAATGCTACATATCACTGGATTTGAACCCAGGACTGTGTGTGGCAAACTGCGCTATATATAAAAAGACCCAACTGACCTGCAGAGATATAAAGAACAAAGAAACCTGGCAAAAAACTTACCAATAAAGATAAAAAAGCATTCTCTTATAACCCTCCTACAACACTAGAATCTGACCCAAAAAAATTTGGAATGCTATTAACCAAATACTTCAACCGGGAACCCCTACCTCCCTCAACCCTAGCCCAGACAAAACACCAGTGGAGACTGCCAACACTTTCAATACTTACTTAGTTGAATCAGTATCCAAACTTCTTAACCCCAATAGCTCAGTACAAAGAACCCCAAAGGCCCAGTTTCCTCCTCAGCTACCCCACCTAAAGTCTTCTCTCTTAAGCCTGTCTCTACAACTTACATCAGAACCCTGCTCTCTAAACTTAAACCATGCTCTGTATCTGCTGATAACATCCCATCATACTTTCTCCAGACAGCTGCACACTCACTAGCCTACCCCATCTCCATAATTATAAACCACTCAATCTCTGAATCTAAAGTACCATCAATCTGGAAACATTTCTACATCGTACCTATCCACAAAGGAGGAAACTCCACTGAAATCTCAAAGTTCAGACCCATTGCCATCCTTTCCCCCCTGTCAAAAAATCTAGAAAAATGCATGCATACTCAAGTCATGGAACATCTCTCTAAGGAAAACCTACTTACTCCTACACAACATGGTTTTCGACCAAAACACAGCACCTATACTGCTCTTCTATCCTTTCTCAATACTATCTCCCTGGCCAGAGATGACCATAAACTTATCTCCTGTCTCTTCCTAGATCTCTCAAAGGCCTTCAATACTGTTTCCCACTCTCTACTGTTAAACAAACTGTCTGACCTCAACCTCTCCCCAGACACAGTGGCTTGCTTTACAAGCTATCTAAAAGATATATTCCAATCAGTAAGATGGGACACTGCCTTATCTACTCCCCTTCCAATTAAAATGGGTGTCCCTCAAGGATCCATCTTAGGATCACTACTCTTCAATATTTTCACCAACTTGCTCTACACGTCCTGTCCACTTTACTCTATTATCCAATACACTGATGACTCTACAGTCATAACAATAACAAACTCTCCCTCCAAACTCTTATCAGCTACCCAGTCTTCCTTTAACTCTGTGGAAACATGGCTGTCCAACAACCAACTCATCATCAACCCTAAAAAAAAAAAAAAAACTCCTACTCTTCCTGCCTAAAACAGCCAACCACATACAGACTTCTTTTACTATACAGTCACTTAACAATACCCCTATAGTAGTGGAGTCTAGCTCAAAACTCCTCGGTATCACTGTTAATGATCAACTAAAATTTGATCTCCACATAAATAACTGTATCGGGAAAACTCACCTTAAATTAGGTCTGTTATATAGAAATAAAAAAATTCTCACTCAGGAAGCAAGAATTACCCTCACACATGCTTACCTTCTCCCCTGCTTAACATATTGCTCACAAATCCTTACTAACCTTAACTCCTCTCTCCTTACTAGACTTGAGACTACATACCACAAAGTAGGTAGATTTGCAACTCAACAATCCTATAGATCTCATCACTGTCTCTCTCTTAAATATCTAAACTGGCTTGAACTGCCTCACCTCCTCCTTCTCACTCAGCTTCAAACCATTCACTCTATTCTATACCAGTCATCTTTCTGTCCAGCCTTACACTCTGTAATCACCCACTATGCCCCTTCAATAAACCTCCGCAGCTCTTCCCAAGACCTATTAAACATCTATAAGCCTAAGTCTAAAGCAGGGTGCAACTTATATAGCTACCATCCCTCTAGTGAATGGAACAAGCTTCCTCTTGAAATTTGAACACTCAAACATTCTAAACAATTCAAATTAACTTTAAAAGAATATCTAAAAGGGCAATGGATCTGCCACTGCTCAAACCCACCTTGATAACACCCTGCAGATGAATATATTCCTTCCTTCTCTCCTATACTGTACTATCATCCTCTATCACAAATTGTAAACAATTATACCTTACTCAAATGTTGTCTACTAAGATTTTTAAATTTACTACTACTTAAAAAAAAATTGCTGATGTTGACATCAAGCTGCTTTGCCACTTTTTGCTTGTACAATATTTGTATAATGACTAAATGTAATCTGTATAATACAGGAGCTTTTCTCCCCAGGACTCTGCTGAAAAAGGATTTTGGCTCAGTCAGACATTCCCCGTCAACAAATGTAAAATAAAATAAATAAATAAATAAATTTAACAGACAGAGCTACTGAATCACTGTTGACTGTTGAGTGACTGATACATGTCTGGAGATCACCTTTAACTATTCTATGAATTGAGCAATACAAGTTACAGGACATTCCTCTGGCATTCTTGTACTATTACAGTGTTACACTAGACTGCAGTGACAGTAGAACACATGTGCATGGAATACAGCCATACTGCATATACTATAAAAGATGTATTTTAGAGTCAACAATGCTAGTGAACACATTTTATTGTTATTGGTTTGAAATATCTGTGAAATTCACACACAATATATGCCCATGGACTGGGCTACCTCACCCATATACCTTTATTACCTGATGACTGAGGAAGAGAGAGCATTATGTGACCGATATTGACCTGGAGACAGCCTTGGACAGTATTATGAGTTAAGCAATACAGTTAGCGGGCCATTAGATTTTTCTGGCTACAGCTATTACAGTGTTACACTTAACTACAGCAACCTTACCAAATACAATCAATGCATACAGCTCTACTGCAATGGTTTTGACAACACAATCCTGCTGAACAACATTTTGCTTACTGTTACTGTTACTGGTATAGTTATTGTTTTATTGAAATACAGTTCTTATTGTTTATTGTACTACAACTATACAACTCTAATTGCCCATTTATTACACTACAATTCTACTTGCCCATTTATTGCACTACACTTTTTCATGTGTATACTTTATTGCAGTAAATGCTTTACTCTTTCTTGCTTATTGCACTACAGTTGGCATACTAAATCAGTACTTAACATGCTCACTGCACAACCTGGCCAGGTGCCACCTGGCATGGGAATCTACATTGTAAGCCCTCTCAGCTGCAGTTGTAGGGAGAGAAGCACACCATTATGCATACCAGTTTTGCAGACATTCAGCTTGTATTTTGGTCAGACAAAGGAAGACATGCTTACATACTTGTGGGACATTGCCATCTTGAGCTTCCTGGATCCAGGTGTCCAGGGTTCCCCTCTTTCTCCTTTTCAAGTTGTCATAATAGTGGTGACATTGCTCACCTGTATGGGGATACCAGTAACACTGATGAGTTCCCTGGCCAAACAGTCCCAGGCCTTCGCCTTACACTCTGAGCCCTGGAATCTACCCTGCATCAGACAAGGTTCATGTTTTTTAACAAGGAGCCCAACCATGATCCTGGACTTCTGAATACCCCACTTCTGTGCACACACAAGTGCACACCTTCACCAATACTGCCAGCCATACCAACAGTTGATTGAACTTCAATGACTGTTGCAGAATTCCCACCTATTGGGCTTAATATAGGCTGTTTTCCCACCCTTACATGTCATTCAGCAGCATTCAAAAAAGTGTTGCATCACTTAGCAGCATGCAAACCAGCTAAGTGAAGCAGCATGAAAACTCACAGAACTGTGGTTTCAGCACCATGCAAACATTGTTAGCAATTATAGGTTCATAGGTTCATAGGTAGATACTAGGCTATCTGCCCTAGGGCATTTATAAGCCTAGCCAGAGTGTATTTGGCTTCCACCTCCCTATTAGATTAGCCTACTGTGCCTCTGTAAAGTAGATCACAGAAGGTACCCTTTTAAGATTAGTTTACTGTGCCTCTGTCTAGCAGAGACACAGGAGAGATCCCAGGGGTGAATTTGCAATTTCCCATCCACGCGTCCAAATTTCGCTTGAAGAGGTTCAGCGAGGGGCTATGTCTAACATGAATTTGGATTCTATTCCAGAGTGAGGGGAGCCTTTGGGAAATGAATCTGTTCTTCCAGCATGTCCTATTTATTTTTGTGCTGAGGTTTAGGTCTCTGGAGCGTGTAGCTCTAAGGGACTTGGATTTTTTGAGGTGGAGCATGTGCATTAATTCTGGGTTTGACATGGCTTTGTACGTCAGACATAGATCGCCTCTGAGTAGGCGGTAAGCAACTGAGTAGAGCTGGAGTTTCTTTAGTCGAGCTGCATAGGACATCTGTTTGTAGCCCATGATCCTCTTGGTGAAGAACTTTTGGGGTTTCTCCAGTTGCTGCAGGTGTCGGGTAAGGTACATCCCAAAAGGGGCATTGTATTCAATTATGTGCCTGATGAGTGACGAGTAGAGGGGCACAATGACCTCTCTTGATCTAGATGCGAACCCTTTCGTGATAAGGTGGGCTATATAGAAGGTCTTTCTAACCACTTTGGCAACATGATTATCAAAGGAGAGATTATTATCTACGTTGGTCCCCAAATCTCTAATTACTTCTTCCATACTTAATGGATTACCACCTATGTGGTAATTTGTGGGCACCTTGTTTTTCCCAAAGGGGATGACTATGCACTTTTTAGCATTTAGCTTGAGGCCGTGACTCTGGCACCAAACATCCATCTCTGTGAGACCCTTTTAGAGGATGCTTGTGTCAGCTGGAGATTCGATTATGGCCCTCAGTTTGCAGTCATCTGCGAACTTTGTCAGTCATAATCCCCCATGTTAGCCTGAACCTCAGAGAAGTATATACTGAACAAGAGAGGTCCCAGAACTGAGTCCTGTGGGACGCCACTTGTAACTGGTTTGGATTCGGACATGGCACCTGCAATTCTGACCATGTGGGTTCTATCTCTGAGCCAGTTTGCAACTCATCTTGTGATATAGGGGTTGATATTTAAGCTGGTAAGCTTATTTATGATGCCCGAGTGAGGTATTGTGTCGAAAGCTTTTGCGAGGTCCAGGTAGGCTGTGTGGACTACCTTGCCCTCATCTATGGGTTTGGTAACTGTTTCAAAGAAATCAACTAGGTTTAAGAGGCAAGATCTGCCCTTAACAAAGCCGAATTGGGTAGGGTCCAGTGTCTGGAGGCTCCCAATGTCTTTGTTTATGAGTTCCATGATAATACGCTCCATAGCTTTACAGACCAGACTAGTCAGGCTTATGGGGCGATAGTTTCCGGGGTCTGTTGTGGCACCACCTTTGTGGAGTGGGACCACTGTAGCTGTACGCCATTCTTTGGGTACATATCCTGTAGTAATTGACAAAAAAACAGAACAAAAACAAGAAACGACCAAGGGCCAGCACCAAGAACCAGCAGTGCACTATCAACCACAAACGACAGAATTTGACCTAGGTTTCGTCTTTAATCCAGACTTCTTCAGAACAAACATAAAATGAACCACGCCCTTCCATTTTATAATGTACATACTTAATTGCATAATAAATTTAATTAAACAGTCAATCACTCACACTCCATTTTAAAGCAGCAACACGCAAATGATACATACAAAGAACTGTTGGAATTATTACGAAAAAAAGAAAAAAGCAAATATATAAACTTATTCAAAAAAACACATTAAAAAACTGACCACATAACACTTGAAATATGTGAATATGTAAAATAATTAAATATAACAATTTAAAAACAAACTTATATATTCATATTAAAAATAAAAAAATAAAAAAAATTATAAAAAATATATATATATATATATATATAATATATATATGTGTATATGTAATATGAAACTAAAAGCCAAAAATGTGCTTCAGCCTTAAAATCGGGGCTATACTAATATGGTCATTAAGACCAGGGTAAACAGTGGCATTCAACCTTAACTGCCATTTAGTTTCACATACGTCAAGATGGACATCAAGCACTGAACCCTGCACATCCTTATCAAGTTTTTGAATTCTACAAAATTTAAATTCATGCCCATTATGAAATTCATTGTGTCTATAAAGGGCATTTGTCTTTCTCATATGTCTGATGTCCAAAAGGTGTTATAGGAATTATTGAAGGACAGCCGGTGCTTGATAATTTAAATTCTATTAGTGGGCTGGTATATGTATGTAATGGTCACAGGGACTATAAGGTATATAATTATTCGAGTAAGGTCATAAGTAAAGGGCATGCTGAATTATTATCTAAAGGGCTTACTTTTGTACCCCTGGTAAGGGGTAATTTATGTGAAATACTGATTGACCTAAAGTTACTAACCAGGAAAATGAATTTGAAGTTAATGTTTCAGGATCCCATGGTTGGTAGAAGTGAAATATTATGGAAACCTAGTAAGTATGCCCCCCCCCCCACCAATAGTATTGTAGGACTTTTTTGAAAAAAATATGTGAGTTGGAAATTAGGGAATATATGAGCCAAAGGAATGTGAGAAGTAGAGGTAGAATGTTCAAAGTGGTTAATAATTTAACTAAGGATGAATCTGTCCTGTTACGTGATTTAATTAATGATAGATCTATTCGAATCATAAAACCCGGTAAGGGTAGTGGGACAGTTGTAATGGATAGGAATGATTATTTTGATCATATGTTGACAATGTTGAACGGTGATGGCTATGAGGAAAGTAGTTTAAATCAAGTTAATATTGCTTATTCTAAGGTGGATCTTCTAATTGAAGATTTACTAATGCAAGGACAAATTGATGAGTCTGAATACTTTTTTCTTAAAAATGAATACCCTGTGATTAGTAGTATTTTCGGTATTCCGAAAATACATAAGGGCTTAGAGGATGTAAAATTTAGGCCCATTGTGGATGGTAAGCATAGCAAGACATGCTTCATAAGTACATTTTTAGATTTCCAGTTGCAAAAAGGGATAACAGTTTTTAATTATATCACCAAGGATTCTTGGGAATTCTTGGAGAAACTAAAGATGGTGGAGATTAATAACAATACTATTTTGGTCACAATTGGTGTAGTCAATTTGTTTTCTGTTATTCCTAATAATATTGGTTTAGATTGGTTAGAGTCTCAACTTGTTAAAACTCAGTTATATAGCCAGGACCGTATTAATACGTTTATATCCCTAATGGAAGTAGTTCTAGACAATAATTACATTTTTTTGAAGGGCATTATTTTAAGCAAATTACGGGTGTAGCTATGGGGGCCGCATGTGCCCCCGTTTATGCCAATTTTATTATGGCATATTGGGAGCAGGAATTTATCTTTTCCAGTAGCTTCTATTCTTATATTCGGTACTACACCCATTTTTTGGATGATTTATTTACTGTGTGGGATGGTAGTGTGGAAGAATTAAAGGTTTTTATTGAATATATCAATAATACAGTGTATTTTTTGAAGTTTACCCACACTTATAGTGCCCAGGATATAACCTATTTGGATGTTAGTCTAAAAATCTATCCAGAAAAATGTGTTTTGAAGTCTAATATTTATAGGAAACCTACCTTTTCAAATTACTATCTTTGTTATTCTAGTTGGCATCCTGCCCACCAGAAAAAAGCTATCATCAAGGGTCAGATGGTCAGGGCCGCTAGAATGGTCAATGATGATCTTGATTTTTTAATAGAGATTGAGTTAATTAGTGACATGTTTATTAAGAGGGGGTATCCAGCTGAGATGTGTCTTGCTATTGCTGATGAGGTAAGGAAGAAGAGAGTTGAAGGTGTTTATTGGCCTTTATTGATTGAAAGGACGAATGTTAGTCCTGTGAGCTTAAATAATGGGGTAAATAGTATTGGATGTGTGCAAAATGCTTGCAATGTACCCTTAGACGGAAGTATTTTTCTGAAATCTATTTTATCACCACTTATTCCTTTGATGCCATTAACATTAGGAATATTGTGTTGAGTAATTGGAAACTGTTATGACTTGATAATGTAGTTTGGGAGAAGCTTAATGTTCCCAAATGTGTGTTTAGAAAAGGGAAATCATTTAAGCAGATGTTAGAAAAGAGTAGTCAAGTCATAGCAACTTCTAATAGTAGGACAGTTGGTAATTTTAAATGTGGGAGATGCAGTGTGTGTCACCACATTCAGTGTACTGATCCTCAATTGCAGGTGGGGGGGGGGTTACATTAGATTGTTCAGTCATTTTGATTGTTTCACAAAAAATCTAGTTTATTTGGCTAAGTGTTGCCGATGTCCAGCCTTTTATGTTGGAAAAACGAGTAGGGCTTTTAGGGATAGAATTAATGAACACCTTTTGGACATCAGACATATGAGAAAGACAAATACCCTTTATAGACACATTGAATTTCATAATGGGCATGAATTAAAATTTTGTGGCATTCAAAAAATTGATAAGGATGTGCAGGATTTAGTGCTTGATGTTCATCTTGACGTGTGTGAAACTAAATGGCAGTTAAGGTTGAATGCCACTGTTTACCCTGGTCTTAATGACCATATTAGTATAGCCCCGATTTTAAGGCTGAAGCACATTTTTGGCTTTTAGTTTCATATTACATAGGTTATAGGTTAGGTATTAGCTAACACTTTGTAGCCATTTTAAGCCAAGCCACCATCCCTATCCCTTGAGAGACTCAAAACCCTGCACCTTGTGTTTGTAAGGCAAACACCTTAACCATTAGGCCACCCTCCCAACCCTATATAACCCATATAACACACACATATCTATACATATATATATTTATATATATATATATATATATATATATATATATATATATATATATATATATATATTTATAAATATTTTTTTATTTTTAATATGAATATATAAGTTTGTTTTTAAATTGTTATATTTAATTATTTTACATATTCACATATTTCAAGTATGTGGTCAGTTTTTTAATGTGTTTTTTTGAATAAGTTTATTTATTTGCTTGTTTCTTTTTTTCGTAATAATTCCAACAGTTTTTTGTATGTATCATTTGTGTGTTGCTGCTTTAAAATGGAGTGTGAGTGATTGACTGTTTAATTAAATTTATTATGCAATTAAGTATGTACATTATAAAATGGAAGGGTGTGGTTCATTTTATGTTTGTTCTGAAGAAGTCTGGATTAAAGACGAAACCTAGGTAAAATTCTGTTGTTTGTGGTTGATATCCTGCAGTAAGGCTAAGTTTGAACAGTGACTTAATGTGAAGGTTCAGTTCTTCTTGGAGCTCATGTAAGACACAGCCCGAGACACCATCAGGTCCCATAGATGCTGTGTTTTTTGCTTTGGAGAGGGCAACTTAGCAGAGAACAGCAGTGCCAAAATTCACAATAGATTCATAAAATTAAAAAAAAAATATTCCATTCATTTACAGTCATATTCTGCCTATTAGGAACTCAAACCCAGGACCTACTACACATAAGACTGCAATTCTACCCATGTTGCTAGTTGGATGTTATAAAAACTAGTATACCTTCACATATACTACTAGACTAGTCTACCTCTTAGCGTTGCTGAACTCCGTGCTGTGCAAAAGCACTTAAACACACCTATAAATAAATAATTAATTACATCCGGTTTCTATTTTTAGATGTCTGGCAGGTGTTGGCCATGTATGTATGAGCTCCGCTCGGTTCTGCTACGGTCAGCGCTGTGCAAATGAAAATTAAAAATAAAATAATTATGATAATTAATTAGATCTGGTTTCTATTTTTAGATGTTTGCCAGGTGTCAGCTGTCTATATGTGAGCACAGCTTGGCATTGCTGTGCTCCACACTGTCCAAACATGCAGTACAAATAAAAAAAAAAAAAAAGTAATTAAAAAATAACACATCATAAAAGTGACATATTATACAGCTGACACACTTCACAACATCACAACAGTGGTGGGAACATTGCAGGGAACCTCACACTCATCTGGGCAGTTGCTACACCTCTACCTACACTGATTCAATATCCATGTTCCAAGGTTCTCCCTCGGCAGTGTGCCATCATTAATATGCAGGGCACATTAACGAGGGGGAACCGTGGCGTGTATATGGATATATTCCATGTAGGCTCTACACTGTGCCTACATGGATTTTATTAAATCCTGGGTAGTCTGATCCACCTAGAATAGCTTAGCATTTCTCTCAATATTGGATGGCTATCAGAATATTCTTTCATGATTTTAATAGACAGCTGAATCTTTAATGATGGATTCATTTTTTAATGATTTGACAATTTTTTGTAGTCATGATTTATATCCCTTTTTCCCAACTGTCATTATGTTACATTTATTGACATTCATTAAAGGTGATGTCATTACTACTTAAACGGGTATGCTTTATTATTCATCCTAGTGAAGAAACTCAGCACATTTTATCATAGTAATTATGTTACCATATTTGCAGTCATCAGCATATTTGGTAATACAGAGCTCCTTTCCTATTTTAATCATGAAGAATAATTCAAAAATAAGGGTCTCAAGTACACAGCTTATGGGATGCCATTGGTACCCCATCAGATTAGACAGGAAACGGACATATAACCCCCAGTTTGATTTTTTGCAGCTTGCCACTTAACTATTTTACTAATTAAACAAGGCAGAGAATGAATTTTTCTATAATGTCAGCCATTAAAAAGTGGAATATTTTATTATGCATTGGAAAGTTCAAGATGAACAGCACACATTGTCAGTTCAATATAAGGTGTACTTGTATATCTTCAAAGATTGAGATGAGAATTAAAGGCAATATCTCTTCTGATTAAAGCAATATTGTCCCATATTTAACTTAAGATGGTTTCATTGTTGTCTTGGACAGGCATTAGGTTCTTTTGTAGCCTTCTTTTGTAGCCTTCTTCATGACTTTGCATACTATAGTAGTATAGCTGATAGACCTAAGAATATTGATCTGATTTTTGACCCCCCCTAAGAATTGATAGGACTACACTCCAGGATTCAATAAAGCCTACATGGTCATTTTTCACTGTGTCTGCTTTCTGGAGTGATGTGCACATGGCCGCTGAAGCTTTTAGATTCAGAAAGCAACATGTGGAGTCCCACACTCCTGCGCAAACCAGGTAAACTCCAAGGCATACTAATTACAGCAAAAGCAACTGAATTTCCTACTAATCAACCAATCCAACATGGTAGAGCTGTCCAATAACTTATAAAGCATCTGTGTAGACTCCCTTCTGGTTTGTCCTGTGTGTTCCAAAATGTTTGGAATACAGCCACGGAAAGGAAGGTTCCTATTATATACACAAAGAGGCATTTCTTCGAATGCCTCTTCATCGACCATTAAATAACAGAAACACAAAACAACAAACGGTCATACAAGCAATTTCTTTCCCTGGGAAAGAAAATGCTTGGTCACCTCTGTTATTTTGCCATTTTCCCCACTGTAGTGCAACCTCAGAGGTGGTATATTTAGTTAGAGGGGGTGTGTTTGTATCATTTGTAGTGATGTGTTTTTTCATTAGAGTAATCGATTTCTTTCTCAGGGAAAGAAATCGCTTATATGCTCATTCACTGTTTTGTGTTTTCTTGGTTTACAGGTTAATGAAGAGGCGTTCGATAAAATGCCTCTTTGAGTATCTAATATAGACCCGGAAAGGAGTCTACATGAACAGAACCATGTCAACTGCTGCATTTACAAGTTAATCTTGAACCTATAGTGTATTGTGTAATAATAGGAATGAGGGGCATATCCTTGTATCAGACTAATAGAGAAATCCAGCATATGCAGTATGTAGCTGACCAAATGTAAGCATACCTTCTGAAGTGCAGTACTTCTCTGTACAGATATATCCTGAAGAAATAATGTTATGTCCAGTCTTTCTAACATAAACAAGTATCCCCACCATCTGTTTGCCTACATACATGGTTGCCTTTCTATGGTGTAGATTCAGGGCTGTTAGCATGGTGAAGATGCAGATGAGGTGTGAACTCATTAGAATTGCTGAATACCAAAAGGTCAGATCAGTGTAGGAGATGTAAGCATAGCACAGGCACTCCCTCAGTGTTTGTTTTTAATGGATTGCAAGTGTGATTGATTAGTGGTTGGGAGAAGGAAACACAGCAGCACTGCAGACTGCCTTACTTCCACTGGGTATGCCAGATTAAATCTACAAAGTGTTAGATGTAAGGCTGGAAATGTAAGTAAGTAGCACACAAGTCACAGGTTGTGTTCCTTAATAGTCAATCTGTCCTTCATTGGTTGGCAACTGAATATGATATTATTTTCGCTTAATATCCTCATACATCTTAAGGCCAATGATATAGAATGGCTTACACACTGCATGTCTCAGAGTACTGCTCAGATAAATGAAGAATGACCTACAAACTCACAAATGTAAGACAGAGCTATATATTTACAAGTAATAATCATGACAGGTTGTGTGATCACTAGGTGCACTACATCCAAAACTAATACATGTACAAATAACACTTGTATGGTTTGATATCACTGGAGATACTGTTGCAGTTGGTTGTGCAGATTGAGTTTATTTCTTTGCTGGCAAGCTGTTTGTGTGGCAAAGAGGGATAAGGCACCCATCATGTGCTCTGAGGGTGCATTCAAGTGAGAGTTCAAATCCAGACTAAGTAGAAATATCTCATGTGTAATAATTTATGTTGTGAGTCTCATAGATTAATTTTCCTCATTTCACCTACTTCTCCCTTATCTTTTTTTTATTGGCCAGTGTGTGTGTGATGCATTGGGTAGATCAAACAAGAGAAATGGAGAACAATGAATGTCAGGTTTGGTTGTGTTTATCTGGTTTGCAAGAAGCACAGCAGTGTGCAAACTGGACATCTGGCCCACCCAGGAAGCAGACAGGACCTACACAGCCAAAAGTAGAAAATGGATGCATTCAATTAATGCTATTGGGCATTGAGCAAACATGATAAGTGATGCTACACTGTGGTTAACAGTGAGACCTTAAGTGTGATTAGTAAAATAGGAAATATTATGTAACTAGTGTTGTGGCAGCAGGTGTTAAGTGTAGGGGTGGAGTATAGATGGTCCTGGGTTCTAGTAAAGGACGTCAACCTTTGTTTTACCATTGTGACATTGCAGTTTTTTAGCAGTGAACTACAACGTAGACAAGTGTTGTTCTCAACCTTCTTGTGGCAACAGGTGTAAATGTCGGATTGCCATACACATGGTCGTGGGTTTGAATACAGCATGTTCAATACACTTTTACTGTTGTTCCACTTCCCATTATCGTCACTGTCACTTATAACACCTGACATGGTGTAGCTGATATTAATTATACGTATGAGGGCTGAGGCACTGGTATTGCATCAGTTATGTATTCACTTATCTATGTATCATCATATTTATTCCCAAATGTATGACTGTGGGTATATTGTGTACTATCTTCCTGTAAGTATATTTTTGCTATCTGGACTGCCATGGCCTTCACATTTGTCTAACACACATACACAACTGCCTATATCCAATATCCTAAAATTTGCTTTGCTTGCTACTGTTGTGTTATGCTTAACATCACACAATCATGGTGCTCAGAAGTGCGGACTTCCGAGTACTGTGTTTGTGTGATGGTAAGCAGAGCATTTTTTTCAAATAGTGTGCACACTCCCAGAAAATGTGATAACTGGAATTGGTGGGAAACCTTCACTCTCCGTTGATCTTGATCCATGGTAGACATGGCAGATGCTTCTGGGGAAGGTGTCAGATTTAGGGCACAGAGGTGGGGTGCCCAGGAGTCCAAGATTTTTATTGGAATCTTAGTTCAACACCACAGTGTCTGGCTTCTGCAGGGGGGAATATTCTGGCTCTCAGTATAAGTCTGAAGCTTAGGATAATTTGGTCTAGGCTGTAACCAGTGCCACCGGTATCCCGGGCACTCGTGACCAATGTAGACATCACTATAATGACCTATTTCAGAGGAAGAGGGATACCCTTGATGCTTGAATTGAGGAATTTAGGACTGCGGACAGCCCACAAGTGTACAGGTATCAATTACAGAGAGTACTTGTAAGACTTAAAAGCTGAATATAGGCATAATGGTATTCTGTTCTGTTTTTTTTCAACAGCTGCCATGGACTGGGAGGTCAATGTAAGAACCCATGGGGCTAGACTGTCAAAGTTCAGGGAATCATGTGGTATGTATGCAGCAGAATAGTGTTTTTGCAGCATTAAAAGTTAAAGATAGCTTTTTGGCATTTTATAGAGTTTTATCAAATTGAGCATGCATATCTCAACTGCAAAAGTAAATACATGTGCATTAGTCTGTAGCACAAACCAAGAGTACAATATTAGACTTTAGTCAGAGGTTGTGGGTTCAAAGACAACTCTTCCTAACTATACAATACTGTTAATTCTTCAATTATGCATAACGTAAAGGTTTAAAGTAAAAGCTTTATACCAGTGGCACACATGCTCTGCTGTAAATTCTAATCTGTATAATTAGAACACGCATATGTCCATATATATATATATATATTTGGGTCCCTTCAGTAGATCGAACCTTTAAAAGTTCGAACCTCATATGGCCGAAACCATATGATCAAACTTTTAAAACTTCGAATGGACTGAATGGATATCCGCATACAGTGCAGAATGGGATGATTTCCCATTTCCGCAATGTAGTTTGATCTCAGAGTTGGCATATTTAAGTAGTAGGGGGTGTGGGGGTGCAGGGGGACTTGCCTCCCTGCTAGGCAGGTTTAGTTTTTTTTTTTTCTATTTTTTTTAATTTTCTTCAGTTTAAATGTTCGATGTTATGGTCTCAGCCCTATCGTCTTCAAACATTTAAAAGTTGGATCTACTGAAGTATATATATATATATATATATATATATATATACATTTCAAGAAGAATTTGCTGCAATCTGTAGTATAGTGTGCATTTGTTAGGAGATGGTAATCTTAATAGTAAAAGTTTTCTGATAGGAGGTGGTAGTCTTAAAAATAAAGGTTAAGATAGAGTCAAATAATTGTATTAATGCATTGTAGGTTCATAGGCTCATAGGATCATGCTATCAGCCCTAGGGCCTATACAAGCTTAGCCATAACAATTCCCTGGCTATTGTTTCCCACACTATTTACTTCCCTGGACCCCTGTCTGGCAGGGTGACTGACATGATCCCCGGGGTGAATTTCCTTTCTCAAATCCAATAGTCAAGGTTCCTTTTGAAGAGGGCCAAAGAGGTGCTCTGCTTAACATGTATGGGCAGTCTATTCCAAAGACTGGGGAGTCTCTGGGTCAAGAAACTATCCCTCCAGCGTGTTTTGTTTATTGTGATGACAAGGTTTAGATCCCTGGAGCATGTGGCTCTGAGGGACTGGGATTTCTTTAAGTGTAGCATGTCCAACAGCTCTGGGTTTGACATGTTCTTGTATGTTAGGCAGAGATTGCCTCTGAGTAGAGGATATGTGACAGAATATAGCTGAAGCTTTTTAAGGTGGTCAGCATAGGGCATCTGCTTTAGTCCTGTGATTCTTTTAGTGAGGTATTTCTGTGGCCTTTCCAGTTGTTGCAGATGTCTTGAGAGGTACATACCAAACAGGGTATTGTATTCTATAATGGGTCTAATGAGGGATGAGTACAGTGGGACAATGACCTCCTTTTTCCTGAATGAAAAGCCCTTAGTGATGAGGTGTGCCACATAGAAGGATTTCCTGACTGTTGTGGCAATGTAGTTACCGAAGGTGATACCACTGTCCACCTGTGTCCCTAAGTCTCTTATCACACTTTCGGTGATTAGTGTACTGCCACCTATATGGTAATTACAGGTACATGTTTTTTTTCCCAAAGGGGATAACTATACATTTCTTGGCATTGAGCTTGAGCCCATGGCTCTGGCACCAAGCATCTGTTTCTGTAAGGCCCTTTTGTAGAGTATCCACATAATTTGGGGATTCAATAATAGCTCCCAGTTTGCAGTCATCTGCAAAGTTTGTTAGCCAGAGTCTCTTAGTGTTGGCCTGTACTTCATAGAAGTAGATGTCAAACAAGAGTGGTCCAAGGACTGAACCCTGAGGTACTCCACTTGTCACTTGTCTGGAGCTGGATTTGGAGTCAGCTACTTTTACAGTATGGGTTCTGTCAGTAAGCCACTTGGCAACCCATCGAGTGATGTAGGGATTAATGCCCAGCTTAGTAAGTCTGTCTATGATTCCAGAGTGGGCGATGGTGTCAAAAGCCTTGGCGAGGTCCAGATAGGCTGTGTGGACTACCTTACCCTCATCCACGGCTTTGGAGACTGATTGGAAGAAGTCAATCAGGTTCAGGAGACAAGATCGGCCATTCACAAACCCAAACTGGGTGGGGTCCAGTGTTTGAAGGTTGCCAATGTCTTTGTCTATAAGTTCCATGATAATACGTTCCATGGCCTTGCAGATCAGACTGTCAGTCTGATGGGGCGGTAGTTCCTGGGATCCAAGGTGGGTCCCCTCTTGTCGAGTGGGATAACTGTAGCTGTGCACCACTCAGTGGGCACAAAGTCTGAAGTGAGGCTATGATTAAACATGACACTTAGGTGAGGTGCCAGTTCGTTTTGTAGTTCATATAATACACAGCCCAGGATGTCATCTGGTCCCATGGATATTGTATTCTTAGCTTTGGAGAGTGCGGTTTCTACCTGTGTGGCCATGATTACCAGAATTTGGCAATCTTTTGGTATTGAGATGGGCTCTTTAGGGGGTGAGGGGGGGTGAAGTTGGCACTAAACTGATCTGCCATGATAATGGAAATATCCTTGGGATCAGTATATTTAATGCCATTCTGTTGTAGCTCAGAGCAGATCTGAGCATTGCCATTTTGATTTTTGACATACTTATAGAATGTCTTGTGGTTGTCTTTGGAATCATTGGCAATTTTATTTTCATAACTAGCTTTGGAGAATTTATGAGAGATCTCAGCTTCTTATTGAGGCTGGTAAGGGAGTTTTTTGCATCCTGGAATTTTCCTCTTTACTGCACGTTTCTTCCTTTTGTTGTAAAGTTTGTTTAAGGCAGAGGACTACCAGATTGGCTTCCTTTTTTTGGAGGAGAGCATCTTGGTTCTATTTGGTATGGCACGATTCATGGATGAGTGGACGTGCTCGTACAGTGCCTTAGTATAGGATTCAGCAGTCGAACTTTCAGTTCCCGTCTGCATGGGTGTCATGACGTTTGTCACTTCTTACTTGAGTAGCATGAAGTTGGCTTTGGAGAACTTTTTTATGCAGGTTTCCTTACTGGGGGGTGGAGGTGGGATGCGGATGTTAAGGGTGATTAGCTTATGGTCATACCTGACCAATGACGGGGTGACCAAAGGTGTGGAGCATCGATTTCCCATGTTGGTAATAACCAGGTCTAGGATACTGGACCCCTGGTGGGACTATGGATTAGTTGATCCAGGTTATTGGAATTTATGACTTCCAAGATCCGTTGGGCAAAGGTGTTGATACATGAGTAGTTTTCCCAGTTAATGGCAGGGTAGTTGAAATCACCCAGTATTAGGGTGTTTGGTTGCATCTTAATATTTTCCAGTATGTTTAGAAAGGTGTAGTGAGAATCTTGGGGCATGGTGGGGGATCTGTAGCAAGCTACAATTTGGATTGCAGTCTTGCCTAGTGTTAGTTGCACCTGGAGAATTTCAGATGCATAATGTTGGGCAACTAGCCTTGTGATGTGAATATCCTTGGTGAATATGGACACTCCTCCACCTTTAGTGTTTCGGTCCTGGTTTGGTGGCCAAAAAGTGTGGTAAGAGTTGTAGCCTGGTATTGCAGGGGTGCTCTCTGGAACCTTGAACCAGGTCTCAGTTACTGCACAGATATCGATGTTCTCCATTTTTAGGAGTGCCTCAAGAGTGCATTTTGCAGTTTAGATTTCTAGCATTGAGTAGCATTATCTTCAGAATTTGTATGCTTGTACCTGTTACAGTGGTGGTGGTTTTGTCCTTTGAACTTTGCCTAAAAAAGGCACTATAGGGGTGGCAAGAGCCTTAGCCAGTAACCTGAATCCCAGGAGTGACAAGTGCAGACCATCTCTGCCAAAGCATCGTGGTCTGTCGATCATGTCATCCCAGGCAGACAGATACTGGATACCCTTTGAATGACACCAGAAGCTTAGCCAATTGTTGGTCAGTCATTTTGTCCTTATATTGTGGTATCATTCTGGGTGAAGGCAGGATGCTTCTCAGAGCTAGGGTCATACCTGCCTGGGCCACATGATCTGAGAGCTCTTCCATGTCTCTTCATGTAGTCCACGGAGTTACGTCTCAAGTCATTCACTCCAACATGGACAATGACAGAGTTATATTTGTACTTGTGGAGTGACTTGAGTGCATGCATTATGTGGTGGATCCTGGCACCCGACAGGCAGCTGACTGTAATTTTCTCCTTGTTCAGCCTGGTGAGTGAGACATCCGTGTGCCTAACTATAGAGTCACCTATGACTAATCTGTTAGGTACGTTGTCTCGCCTTGCCACATATGAGTGTAATCATATCTCTTTTTTTCTCTCACCCCAACTCTTATCGCTCTTTTTTATTTTACTTTTATTTTATTTCATTTTTTTCTTTCTTGTATTTTATTACATGTAGTCAGAATGTGACTATGTATATCTGGGAGCCAACCTGGCAGCACCACCTCTGCTCCCCCTGCTCCCCGAGGAAGTCCTGCCCTGGATGCCGGTCCTATGCTACCCTATGGGTGCAGTAGTGGAGATTGTAATTTCATCACCCACACTGAGACGCTAGGGATGATGTGTAGGGTTGGGCACTGCACTGTTGGTACACACCTACAACAGCTGCAGAGGCTACTCACCTTACACTGTTAAGGAAATGGATAGCTATGGTTCTTTCCTACCTCCCTCCTGCACATTTATGCCCTGATTTCCCTTTGTTCTCCCCCCTGCTGGCTCCTCATTTCACCACTGTCCTGTCTTCCCCATTTCTTTTCCTTAATGCATTATTGCATAATGGTGCACATCATGCACCAACACGCAGCAACAGTAATGCAAAAATAGTTAAAGGTATTACATACAGCTATATTTAAACCTAGTAACATCTGGCCCCAAAACGAATATATCACTGCATTAACACATGCTGCCACAGTACTGTCAGGCTTTGTTCTTTCCCCTGCTTGCTCCCCATTTCACCACTTTCCTATCAACCTCATTTTAACACCTTTAATCTGGTCAAAACTAGAATCATACACAACACACATCAGTAGTCTCAAAAAAAAAAAGCAATTGATATCTTCCCTTTTTTGGTTTCATTTTTGCCAGGAGGTGTGCATTGTGCACCAATGTACACAGACATTGAGCAGCATCAAAATGCTGTGAATACCTCCACAGAATGCCACTTAACCCCACTGCTCTATGCCAACACACAGCAACACATCTCGTATAAACAATTCATGTCATTGCATTATCACTCTGTAATGAAATTTATTCAAAATTACTAGATACATTTGGATTGAAACCCAGTCCCATCTTATCTAAAAAAGGAACAAATCAATGCATTAACACATACTGCCACAGAGTCAGTTAAGTAGCAGGTGTATTAATATTTCATACACTCAATACTATCAGGCTTTAGCAATATGGCTAGCATTTGTGCACTGCTTACCTACATGCAAACATGTGTATCTCACATGCATATGCACTTTACTAACCATTGAGCAAACCCACTGCTCGCCACACTATGAAAATGTTTATATTATGCAGTATTACTGCTTTTTACTGTCCATTTCCTGTGTATGACATGACATTACATATGGAAACATTGCAAACTGAGAGCACTAACATTATGTCACATATTCACACTGCATCCATGTGTCTGCACCCCCCCAAGCACTGCAACCCTGGGCTCTCAGTACTTTTTACACACACATATGAGCCACACTACAAAATGTAATATCAAATGTTGCATGCTATGCAATGCACATCTATCTGGTAACATGCAGAACTGCAACTATTGACTCAAACACTTAAAAAGCCTTATCTGCAAGGCTAGTGCAGGAATCAGCATTTACAATATTCACAGGGACATAGGTGACCTTCAACACACTTGACCCTACACATTTTAGTTTTGTCAAGGGTAGATCTTGCTTATTGACTCCAAAGACCTGGATGAGGGATACTGACCCCAAAGACCTGGATGCGGTATAACAGAGCATAATGCCCATGTGGAGAGGTCTTTGGCACTATCCCCCATTCATGTCATAGTGAAGATCTCCCTTCTGAGAAGTAGGCCATACAGTACTAGATGGATTGGCTCAACAACAGAACACACACTCTCAAAGTCAGGGACTGCACCTCCATCACTAGCCCACTCACCGGTGCATGTGTGTGTGTGTGTGTGTGTGTGTGTGTGTGTGTGTGTGTGTGTGTGTGTGTGTGTGTGTGTGTGTGTGTGTGTGTGGTGTGTGTGTATGTGAGCTGTTACTTCACATTACAGAGACCATTTAATACCAGTATGTGGGACACTGTTATCTTTTCCTCAACAGACACTGCTGATGTCATCAGCTATAAAGTGCTGTCAGAAACACTCCAAGTTGGACTTGAGCTGTGAGGCTTGTGTAAGGTACTGGCTTCTGTAAGGGTTCTATACACACTGTAGTCAACTGTGTGTGTGTGTGTGTGTGTGTGTGTGTGTGTGTGTGTGTGTGTGTGTGTGTGTGTGTGTGTGTGTGTGTGTGTGTGTGTGTGTGTGTGTGTGTGTGTGTGTGTGTGTGTGTGAGCTGTTGCTTTACATGACAAAGAGCATTTTACACCAGCATGTGGGACACTGTTATCTTCTCCTCAACAGACACTACCGATGTTATCAGCTGTATCACATTTTTGAATATGCAGTACTCCCACCAGGGCAGGGTCAGACACAGGCCTGGAGGCCAGGCAAAAGTCACCTCATTCTATACAATAAAGATTATATAACATGGATTTTAATCTATCCACATGCATGATGGCATGGTTTGTAGGCCCTGTGTTATATTGCTGAGAAAACCCTGTGGTCTCTCCAGCTGCTACATGTGTCTGGTGAGGTACATTTAAAAAAGAGCATTATACTCTATTAGTATTGTAATGAGGTTTGACTACCGTGTTGTCATACAATCCTAAGATGTCGATATGATGGATTGACTTACTATGTGCACAATATAGGCTTTCAATAACAGTGTGGATACTTGGTTGTCAACATTCACATTGCTATCTACATGTCTTCCAGTGTTTGCATCACTGGGTTTCTGCATAGCAGGACTGTTGTCAATGCTGTGATTAACACAGAACTCCACTTTTCAGATGGACAACATTGCCAACACACATTTCTGCATTTATGTGTACAATGTGTGCCTATTCAGTTGTGTGTGTTAACTCCTTATGCACTGCTATCACCACTGGTGGACTCAATGATTGCACACAATATGCAAGAATTAGCAAAACTGGTAATCCAAAGGCCATACACTGTAGCCTGAACTGTCAACAAATACAGTTCAAACAGTGAAGTGCCAAGCACAGATCCCTGGGGTTTGACAATGGTGACAGCTCTACTAGTATAGGTTGATTCACCAACTTTCACATGATGTGTTCCTGTCAGTGAGCAATTTGGTTACCCATCAACTGATGTATGGTTTAATCCCCAGTTTGGGAGTTTTCTCAATGATACCTGTGGGTGTGATTGTGCCAAAACCCTAGGCCAGATCACAATAGGCAGCATGCATTGTCTTACCTTCATCCAGGCTTATCAGGCAGAATCAATGGGCTGTGACAACATCACAGATCACCTATGATGTGATTCAGCACATGCATGTTCTTGATATGTTTGAATACACAGTTCCACACCCTCCACCAGGCATATGTTCCATTACAAGTGTGTACATCAACATGCAACCATCTGAGTTGGGGGGACAGCACCTGATGCATACATGTATACAGACATCCTGACTATCCTTGACTTTGAGGTAGACCAACATGTCATCATAAACCTCTTCTACATGTACACTAGTAATATTCCAGGTGTGTGCAACAGATCTGTGTGAGTTGTAATGCTATATCAGGTCCATTACACCTGATATATGTCTTCAAAGAGATCATTGAGGGCATGCATGATGACAACAGTATCATTTTGTGGAACTTGAACAGTTCAAGGCATTTGACACAATCCATACTGAGGTATTCAATAAACACTGTCATATGTGGCCATAAACAGCTACATCACCAAATGGATAGACCAGTGTATGACATATGTGGCATCTCACTATGTTAAAATATGTGATGTGACATATATCTCAGATCCAGTGATCAGGTCAGTATATTAGGGGTGTCTGCTAGGCCATTTTCTGCCCTGTAGTTAAGTGATGGACATCACAGATGACATATACATGCTGTGTCCAAACAGCTGCCTGAAGGACCACAGCATGTGGGCAATCATTGTCTCCAACTGTGATATTAGTATACTACAGACAGTATCAAGCCATACCAAAAATTGCTGCCACAGCCATGACAACAACTGCATTGACAAGAAACATGAAGGGATTTGGTGAATCAGGAAACAGACACACCACCCAAGTATAATGTGGCCATTACATCCTGTAATCAGAACAATAGGCATGTGACCTTTGTCCTGGGGTAGAGGTTAAGTTGCACATCCACCAGCATGTGGTCACAGTGCTGACTACCCACTTGAATGTAACATAACTATTGAGTATGTGTAGGACATGCATATCAGAGGCCATAATAATGGTTCCCAGCCTTCATCACACCAATAACTGAGTACAATGCACTCTTCTTCATGTACCTCCCTACACATCTTCCAGTGATGTGTAACTGAAGTGTATCAACTTTGTCACAGTCTGCTGTCACACAGATTATTGGCTATTCCTAGGTATTCTTTCCATGGAAAATACATGACTGTCTGATGGTGAGGAACACCAATCAAGCTGTTACATCGGATGCATGTGTGCTGCCTGTCCTGCTTATGCACTCAGCACATACATAGGTGTTTGACAACATTAATGGCATTTGTGCCATATAATATATATATATATATATATATATATATATATATATATATATATATATATATGCCATACACACAAGGCAACTAGCCTGTATTGTGCCGCTACTGTCACATACAAGTATAGCAGTGTCTCTACTAACACCTCCAGCAGATGTTACAGTGCCAAGACAGTGTGAATTGTTACCCACATAGAGTGTGGATATGTCATAATAGATGTTCAAGTGTGTGTGTGTGTGTGTGTGTGTGTGTGTGTGTGTGTGTGTGTGTGTGTGTGTGTGTGTGCAAACTCATCTATTATCACTCTACATCACATTTTTTATGTCAGAGCCATGGAATTAGTGGTGGTATTATTCTGATATTGTCCATGATTGTGGTTGGTTATTGTACTGTTTTCCATGATCCTTTACCTGTGGCTACCTTGCTGGAGACCTCTGCTGAGAGTACACTCATATTCAGGCCTATAAGTTTACACAGCTTCATAATATGCACCCTAAACAAATTGCATGTCAGATCCCTGATAGATGTCCTCTGCCTTATTCATGGTAGGATGCTTATCTCACACAGACATCTTCCCCATTGTTATGTCACCTTGTGTGACAGTCACAGACAACACAGTTTTACTGTACAGTCTGTACTGTACCATATAGCTATGTGGTTGGTGTTGCTGCTACAACCATCTCCCATTGACATGTCCTCCTCTGCTGTACATGAGGAAGTTTCACCTGTCATCTTTCCCTGTGGTCATTCCTCCAATTCATATGTGTGTCCCTATTCAATATACACACTTCCCTCGTGTGATCATTTTTCATGTCAGTCCCATGTCTTGTTACAGATCATTAACATAGCTTCAGTACAGAATCCCAGGAATAGGATATCACAATACTCTGTACTGTAGGTACACTGTCCTGTGCTGTGTTTGGGCCATATACTTCACAGTCATGCCTCTTAACTGTCCAGATATTCCCAGGATCTCCAGATGTTTTTTTATCAAATTTGTGGCTTTCTGCCATATTGATGGGATGATCTCTCACTGATGTGACTCAGTTTTATATACATTTGTGTGCATACCTCTCAGCTGTCCTGTGTTGTGCTGAATGCACAGATTTTGTGTCATATTTGTGATCTTTTCCTCGTTATATTTTTTTCTGGCAAATCACTGGCATGTCATTGTGGAGTGAAGTCAGAAACTGATGACTGACATTTGAGTTTCAAACTTCATGCTCTTCAGGCAGTTAATGATAATGTACCATTTACTTATTCTATCAACTTTCTAAGTTTGAAAGTGCAATATTAAATATCTGTTTCTATTTTTGGGCCTTTGTCGCCATATCTTACTCAAAGGGGATGGCAGGTATGTCTGAGTTTCATTCTACCACATGTCTATGCAACATCTATGGCAATTATGTCCCTATTTCTGGTTAATTTCTGGTTAAATGTCACTGCACTATGTTGGCCTTTGTGATATTGAACTAACAATTTCGTCCTGGTGGTCATTGTGGCATTCCTCACAATCTGCAGACTGTAGGTGCTCTGTTTTACAAGGAGTTGATATCCTCATTCACTTACACAGTTTCCTGGTGGCAACACTGTTGCCAGCTATGCCGCCTAGCATAGGTGCACTGCACCTCATTAATATGCATTGCACACTGCTGCACTCTACACACCATCACACTAACATGTAAACTTAGTGTGGGCAAAGCCTACACAGAGTTTATTAAATCCTGGGGACACCCTTTTTGAAATGGATCAGGAAGGTGTCCGTAACCTAGTATTTTCTTTGAAATGATTCACGCTGCTTTAGTTGGGTTTTCTTGATTCCTTCTAGGAAAACACAAAGTATGTTGCATAGTCCAATGGAACTTGGGATTTTAATTTTGGCTTTACTAGCAATAACCATATCTGCAGTTTTTTTTTTTTTCTTTTTTGCATAAAGATTCACTGTTGCCTTTGGTTGGGTTATCATTGTATTATCTACTGATGAAATGCTACATTCACACGTCTCCCTTTAAATTCTCTGTTGTGCTTCTTTCTACCTCTGAAATCAAACTGAGTTGGTAGATATGAATGATTCAATAGAATAAGTAAGCATTTTCTTTACTTTATTTAATCTAGATTTGTTTTTACAACCAGGATAGCTTTTGACTGCTATGTACCTATTTGTTGAAATAATGAAACTCATAATTGTACATCCAGAAACTATGAAAAAATATAGGAGATAAAATAATGTCAAAAATCACTGCTCTCCTTTAAAATTGTTTTTGCAGGAGGCTAGCCTCACTACATCCACCAGTGTGGGAGGCTGTGCCACCTACACTCTTGCTATTTACATATACTAACCATGAGACTGCCCTGTCTCAGACAAAAAGAAATACACAGAGACAGTAATCACAGATTTAACGTATTTATGTGATGGCAGTAGCATTGTTACCTCACAGCAAGAGGTTCTCCCGTTCGATTCTCGGCTTGGCAGTGCCTTCTGTGTGGCGTCTCCATGTCCTCCCCGCCGTTGGGTAGCGTTTGAAAGACATGTGTCCGTAAATGGGTGTGCCTTCATTGAAGGTTGGACGTCGAGCTGGCACCTCAGCGTTTCGTAAAAATCTACTGCCAATCATTAGCAGACCGGAGTTCTGCTGTGGCGACCCCTTACCGGGAAAAAGCTGAAAGACAAACAACAACATCAACACTTTCAAGCTAGCCTACTCAGATTTATGACTACATAGATCTATAACAATGAAACCTTTTTATTATAGCAACAAATGGTCACTAATTTAAATCTCTATTAGATGCACTACTATGTTATGCTACATATACAAAACACTATATACTACTACTTTACAGCAGACAGTGTGAACCATGTACTGTACACTGACTTTGTAATGTAAATCCAGCTATCTGTTTGCCAGTTCTTGTCTTATAACTGAAAAATAAACATTAACATTGTATGTGAGCATCTTTTAAATATACAGGTTTATTTGAACTTTGTTTTGCCTGTTAAGGCCTGCTTAATGACTGCAAAGTGTCTACGACCCAGATCACTTAGCCAATCAACAAAATTTAAATAAACAAAATAAATTAATAGAAGACTCCTTTTCCACTCATTAAATCCTGCTTTTCCAGGAATCACAGTAACATGTCTCATACTGAAAAATTGTTACCCATGTATACTGTTTTTATGTCATGCTTTATTTATTAATTCATTCATTCATTCGTTCATTCATATACATAAATATTTATATATATATTTATGTATTTATTTAATTTTATATTGGCCCTATATATTTTTGAATTTTAATTTACATTAAATCTATTCATTACCCTACTATTGGATGAAGTTTGAACTCTCGGGCTTTGACAGCCCTAGCTTTGACTAGCAGATTATTAGAGTTCTTCTATACTGTCATCCAGAAGAGAATGCAGTTTTATTCTGTCACTTAACATAACTGGTTAAACTAAAAAAGGATATTAAGATAGCTAGAAAACATATTGCTCCACATTACCAGAAGATGACTTTTTCCACACTTATTTATCTAGACTTCCTAACATTTCCTACAGGAGAGGAATAACCATTGTGGTCTTTTCAATCCATAGTCATTTGGTAAGACATGTGGTTGATATAAATGTATTACATCTCTGAGTCACTTGAACCTTTCATTTGTGGTGATTATACTATTTACTCTCAGCTTATTTTTACTTTTAGAAAGCTAATGTGAAGGAGTTCCTTTTTCTGATGTTCTGAGCAGTCATTTATGCAAAAACTGCTCTTTGGGTTTCTTCTGTATCAGAGACACATTGAGAAAATTTAAGACACCTATCCAAGAGCATCCAAGATATATTAAAAACATAGATTAGAATGTTCCTTTGCTTTTTCTCATTATGAAATATAGTGTGGCAATGTGAATTGTTTGATAAATTGTGCCCTAATTAAGTTATCCCTTATACGAAATACAAAAATATTAAAGAGTGCACTTTTACAGAAGGAAGCTATCTTTATTCCTAAAATTAAAATACATCTTAATGATAAAAAAAAACAGACTGCAATAAGAGATATCTTGTTCAACAAGTTTATGATGCAGATTCAGTAAAGCCTACATGGTCTGCGAAAACTGTATTCATGTCATGGTGTGATGCACACAAGGTAGTACACAGTGTTGTATTCAGTAAGCAGCTCCAACATGGTAAATGCTGTGGCATGCTCATTAAAGCATAAGCTGTTGAACTGTATGCTAATCAACTAATTCAAGATGGAGTAGCTACTAAACAAGCTATAAAGCAATTATGTAGACTCAGCATAGTGTTTCCCTGCAAATTCCAAAATCTATTTTAATATAGCCACAGAAGATACTCTACAAGGAAACACTGCTAGGGGCTGCAGTTGCTGTCATACATTTGTATGTGCAGCAGGCACAAGTCTATGAAGCCACTACTGCTGCAAATAGACTACGGCCAAGGTGAAAAAGAATATTTAGACCCCTGTTAACTTACCACAGTCTGCATGATGTGGAAATTGTAGAGTGCTAAAGGGTGGATAGCGACACACTTCAGGAACTCTGCAACCTCTGTCATCAACAACTGACAACAACGGCATACTAAAGGGAACCAAAACTTGTGGAGACTAAAGTATGTGTAGCACTTAGAGTTTTAACTGCAGGAACCTTTCAGAGGCCAACAAGGCATATGCTGGGGGTATCACAGGCATCAGCATCCATGATCCTACATCAATTCCCGAATGCTATACTACAACTTGCCACTGATTATATACAATTTTCCCCATAGACAAATGGAAATACCAGGATGACTACACAATTGCAAGAGCAAAACTTTTGAAACCCATCTGGTGATGTGGAAACACACCAATAGTAACTGGCTCCCCCACACCCCCAAAAATCAGGAAAATGACAGTTTGCAGAATCCAAAGAACAACACAAAATTCACCAGTTTTGAATGATTCCTACACAATATTCACAAAATGTGTACACATGTACAACTAAAAAGTAAACTGTATATGATTGCTAGGCACATCTCACTGTACACTGCACTCCCCTGGTGGTGTCTATGGGCAATCTTAGAAACATTACACCCCTGTGTCATTGACAATATAGTACTTTACATTGCAATAGAATAAGATAGAAAAGACTGTAAGACAATCGATTTTAACAATAATACTTGTAATGGCAGTTAATAAGGCTGTATAGCAAAAATGCCTGTGCCAAGAGTGAAATATAAGAAGTGCATACAGATAACAATGTAATCCCCTAATGCATATAAATAACAGTTCCCTTCATAAACATGTCAACAAATTTATCATGTACCTGAAATATACAAGCATACTTTAGCGCCATCAGAAGCCTTCTGTGCAGATAAATTTAAAGGAATATCAGTTCTCTGTGTTCTAGAAATACACAAGTCATCTCATTTTCAAACTCCTTTGCTACTTGGTTACCTTGTTATGGTGTAGACTCATGCCTCTGAGCATAGTAAAGATGCAAATGAGGTATGAACTCATTAGAATTGCTGAATCCCAAACATTTGGCTTTGTGTAGCATATGTAAACATAGTGTAGGCAACACCTCAGTGTTTGTTGCTAATGGATTGCAACTGTGAATGATTAGTGGGAGGGAAAAGTAATACTCAACATTTTAAACTCCCTTATCTGCAGTGGGTGTGTCAGCCAGGATACACTTACAAAGTGTAGAAGTAATTGTATCAAGGTTTTAAATGAAAGTGAGCAACGCACATTTCTTAGTTTCGGTTCATTAATATCAAAACTCCCCTGCCTTTGTTGAAAACTGTATATTATTGTCATTTAATATTCTCATACGTTTTAAGGGCAATGATACAAAATGCCTTACATACTGCATGTCTGAGATCACTGCTCAGATAAGAGAAGGATGAACACAGTACAAAGATAAGACAGAGCTGCAATGCTGCAAACAATACTCATAAATGGCTGTGTGATCAGTCATTGCACTAAATATGTAATTAACACAAGTACAAACAACTGATAATATGCAACTGTTATATATCTTGTTAATACTGTGGATGAAATGGGACTTGCTTATTTGCACAATGATTTTCATTCCTGATGCAAAGCTGTTTCTGAGGCAAAGAGGGATAACATACCCTTACTGTGTTTAGTAGCTTCATTGGTGACTTGTGTAAAATGTTTAATGTGTACTAACATCTATTTTATAATGTTGTTTATTTGATATTTTTAATACCACTATTTGTGTGGCACACAGGAATGGATAAATAAAATAAATATCATGTAATATACTTTTCTGATAACCAATACATACACCTGCTACACCTGTTAATCATGTGTGTGTAGCCCATCTACTAAACATGGTGGTCCACACAGTATATACTATCTGTAGATCATGGTTCAAGTCCCACATTTGTCCTTTAAGGATGAAACAAAATAAACACTGCTCACAAAGATAAAACAAGTTGAACTTTGTCACATTTGCGTGTCACTTACCTTCAGTCAAACCTGGACTAAGGGCCCACACAAGAAGCAGACAGAGCACCTGCAGAGAGGATGCAGACATTCAAGATTTCAAACAGGATACATTGTTGTATCTTTTATTTTCCAGTGTACAAACCCACTAAGTGGCATTGTGCAGCAGTTATCAACCTTCCCAGATACCTGCAGGTCTAGAACACCTGCAGACAGGAAGTAGACAGTAGACAATTTCAAAACAGATACATTGTATCCCCTATGGTTTGCCAACACGCAAACATGTTAAGTGGCATTGGGTGGTGGTAACGCATGTACTTAACAATGAATGTGAAAATAAACAGCTGTTTCTTAAATGTTCTTGTGGCAGCAGGGGTAAGTGCAGGGCTGCAAAAGAGATGAGCCTGGGTTCTTATCTAGCACACTCCCAATTTTAATAATGCTTGTCCATCCAATTTTAAAAAAAAAAAAAACTCAAACAGTATTATAAATAACAATAAATATATATAGTAGTGGAGCTCATATGAATTATATATGTGACAGAGGGTACACTGAATATTACATTACTGTAATTATAATTGGCTTCTCTTGCCTTAGATAACCATCAGATCTCGATGATACCCATACACGCATGAATGTATAAACCAGGACCTTGTTGGGTCACACACACATACCTGGTTAACCTCTCACCCTGTTGTGTGTGTGTGTGTGTGTGTGTGTGTGTGTGTGTGTGTGTGTGTGTGTGTGTGTGTGTGTGTGTGTATGTGTGTGTGTCTGTGTGTGTGTGTGTGTGTGTGTGTGTGTGTGTGTGTGTGTGTGTGTGTGTGTGTGTGAGTGTGTGTGTGTGTGTGTGTGTGTGTGTGTGTGTGTGTGTGTGTGTGTGTGTGTGTGTGTACACATACATACATATATCTCTATCTATCTATATCTCTAGATATATATATATATATATATATATATATATATATATATATATATATATATATATATATATATTTAGGGTCTATGTCAGATGATCGACTTTGTCAAAACTCCAACAAAATATCAAAGAGACCATATGATCAAGTTTCTGAAAACTCCCCACACTCCCTGCAAATTATATATACCAACTTCGAGATCACACTACAGTGAGGACAAGGTAAATTTCCCGATCCTCTCTGTACCGGGATCTCCATTCAAAAGCTTTCACTTTTCAAAATCTCGATCATATAGTCTCAACCATGTGGACTTCGAGTTTCTGAAAACTCGATCAACTGACAGGAACTGATAGGGACCCATATATATATAGGTGGCCACAGTGGTGCAGCGGTTAGCGTTGTTGCCTCACAGCAAGAGGTTCTCTCGTTCAATCCTTGGCTGGGGTGCCTTCTGTGCAGAGTCTGCATGTCCTCCCTGTGGTCACATGGGTTTCCTCCGGGTGCTCCAGTTTCCTCCCACATACCAAAGACTGGGATTGGTGGATTGGTCACTCTAAATTGGCCCTAGGTGTGAGTGTGTGTGTGTGTGTGTGTGTGTGTGTGTGTGTGTGTGTGTGTGTGTGTGTGTGTGTGTGTGAGTGTGTGTGTGTGTGTGTGTGTGTGTGTGTGTGTGCCTTCTGTGGAATGTTGGGCACTGGGCTGGCAAATCAACACCTTAAAACTGTACTGCCAGTCATGAGCAGACAGGTGATCTGCGGTGGCGACCCCTAACCGGGAAAAGTGGAAAGAAGAAGACTATATATATATATATATATATATATATATATATATATATATATATATATATATATATATATATATATAATTATTATTACTAATGAGCATGTTCAGCAAGCACTTCTATAGCAATGATGAAAAATCATCTATCTTAAAGAATGTGTTTTGTTTCTAATGCATAGATTTCAATCCCACATTGTACTAATTAATGTTATCAGTGTGTAGAGCCACACCAAAAAATGTGTCAGGTCATATAATTTACACCCCCAATACATGTCTACAAAGTTAAATCAAGTAACATCAGCATCCAAACCAAACCAAAAACTAATGCTAATTGTCACATTACCCTTCTTAGTTCATAAACTGCTTTCCATTGTGTTTGACACTGCTGCTCTTCACTTAACATCATGCAAACTCAGTTGGCACGGTTGTTCAGGTTTGTGCACTAGTAGTAAACACAGTAACATGCACCGGTGGCAAATCATTCTTAACTATTGCTTTTTTCCACTGGTCAGACATTTCTGATCGTAGAAGGGAAGGTGCCCAATTTAAGGCACAGAGGTGTGGTGTTGAGGAGTCCTGAATCTTCAATGGATTCCTTGTAAAGTGCCACGTCAAAAGCTCTTGCTATACTGGCATTCAATACAAGTCTGAGGCATGGAATAGTCTGGCCAAGGCTCTTTGCACTGTGACTGGCATTCCACTCACTGGAGAGCAGTGTAGACATCACTATAATGATCTCCAAAGGCACAAGCAGGATACACTCAACCAGAGAGTGGATGAGTTTTGGACTGCTGACATCCCACAGATGTGTAAGCATACTTTTAAAAAGAGAATTAAAACTAGATTGACAGCTGCATAGATGCAAGACTGGTATGCTTAATACCCTCCTTTTTATTATTCTACAGCCAACCAAGAGGACCTGATGAATAGGGAGGCTGAGCATCTAGAGAGACTGAGGGAAGGAAGGGTATGCATGCAGCACAACATAACTATTATTTTAGCTAAAGTATCACTTTGCTATAAAGTAGTAGTGAATTAAGCATGCATATCCTAACTGTTAAAGCAAGCATGCATGCTTCAGTCTGTAGCACAAGCTAACCATAGGAGTCATGTCTAATACTGTAGTAAGATGTCATGAGTTCAAATACTACAAGTAATAAATAAATAGTAAGATCCTTTAAAATATTACATAATTTAATTTCAACAGAAGTGGCTTAAATGCCCTGCTGTTAACTTAATCTCTATAATTTGCTCAAGCATATGTGCAATATATGCACATTGCCGGAATTACTTTGAGCAGTCATTACTTAGGGTTTGTAGCTGTTAAGAAGTATACTTAAATATAAAAGTAGAGACAAATACTTTATTATTGTGATAATGCATTGTGTGTCACATATGTTACTAATTAGCTATTTTTCTCTTACCCCAACCCTTATCTCTCTTTTTTTTTCTATGTGTTGTCAAAACGTTTCCATGTCATCCATCTCTGACAAATCAGAAATTGCTTTACAGCATAGGCCATCCTCCATGACTCAGCCTGCCCCCACTCCACTGGCTCCTGCACTGATGCCCAGCACATTTGGGATTTAACCTGGCAGTATTGCCTCTACTGCCCTTGAATTACTTGGGCCCTCCACGTCAGGTAGCACTACCTCGGCAGCTGGTGCTGTGGAACCCTCTGGGAGTACTAGCTTAGATGGGATTTTATCACCTACCAGAAGTTGCCAGCCTTGGTGCATAGGGTCATGCACAGCACCAAGGTTGCTTGCCTACACCGGATGGAGATGATGAGCTCTTTTATGGTCCATATGAGAAGACATCAAGCACTCCAACAGCTAGTGGAGTAAGGTGATAGTGATGACAGTCCTGCAGGTGAGGACTAGATTCTCATTGCCCCTATATAATGGGTATGGGCATCTGTTGTTCCCTTCCTAATCCCCATCATGGTGTCCCCCAACTTGTAGTGCCCCCTCAATGTCCCTGTGTTTTGTCTTGTTCATCTTGTTTGTTTACATCTGCTTCCTCACCTACCCTACCTACCTGACCCAGAAATACCTATGCCCCTTACCCAACATTCCTCTTTTACTGAAGTAAAAAAAATGAGCACATGTCCCACAAAGAATATCATCCCATATATAGCTCTCTACTTCATACAAATGTCTTCTATACACACTTGATTCGGTCCAATTGGCTATACATCATGACTGCTTTGTTGTCACTCCTCTATGTTGTGGTGACAGTCCAAATTCAACTAATATCCTGTACATATTTTCATTTTACACTGCTGAAGAAGTGGTGGTTCTTTCCTACCTCCCTCCTGCACAGTCCTGTATTGCTTTCCCTTTGTTCTTCCCCCTGTTCTGTGCCCAATGAGTGTTGCACAGCTACAGTTATTCCACTCAACAAGGGGGGATCCACCTTTGATCCCGGGAACTATCATCCCATCAGTCTGATGAGCCTCATCTGCAAAGCCATGGAACGCATTATCACGGAACTTATAAACAAAGACATTGGCAACCTTCAAACACTGGACCCCTTCCAGTCTGGTTTTGTAAAGGGCCGATCTTGTCTCCTCAACCTGACTGACTTCTTGGGCACAAAGCCTGAGGTGAGGCTATGATTAAACATGACACTTAGGTGAGGTGCCAGTTCATTTTGTAGTTCATATCACAGCCCGGGATGTCATCTGGTAGCATGGATGCTGTATTCTTAGCTTTAGAGACTGCATTTTTTACCTGTGTGGCCATGATTACAGGAATTTTGCAATCTTTTGGAATTGAGATGGGCCCTTTATGGGGTGAGAGGTGGGTGAAGTTGGCACTGAATCGATCTGCCAGGATATTGGCACTATCCTTGGGATCAATATATTTAATGCCATTCTGTTGTAGCTCAGAGCAGATCTGAGCATTGCCATTTAGTTTCTTGACATAACTATACAATGCCTTGTGGTTGTCCTTGGAATCTTTGGCAATTGTATTTTCGTAACTAGCTTTGGAGGATTTTATGAGGGATTTCAGCTTCTTACTGAGGCTGGTAAGGGAGTATTTTGCATCCTGGGATTTTCCTCTGTTCTGCAACAGTTTCTTCCTTCTGTTGTATAGTTTGTTTATAGCAGGGGACCACCAGATTGGCTTCCTTTTTCTGGAGGAGAGCATCTTGGTTCTATTTGGAATGGCACGATTCACGCATGAGTGGATGTGCTAATACAGTGGCTTAGTGTAGGATTCAGCAGTCATAATTTCAGTTCCCATCTGCATGGGTGTCATGAAGTTTGTCACTTCTGTCTTGAGTAGCATGAAGTTAGCTTTGGAGAAGTTTTTTTATGGAGGTTTTCCTACTGGGAGGTGGAGGTGGGATGTAGACATCAAGGATGATTAGCTTATGGTTCAGATCTGACAAACGAGGGGGTGACCACTGATGTGGAGCATCGATCTCCCATGTTGGTAATGACCAGGTCTAGGATATCTGAGCCCCTGGTGGGACTACGGATTAGTTGATCCAGGGTGTTGGAATTTATAAATTCCAAGAATTGTTCAGCAAAGGTGTTGGTACGTGAGTATTTTTCCCAATTAATGGCAGGGTAGTTGAAATCACCCAGTATTAGGGTGTTTGGTTGTATCTTAATATTTTTCAGTATGTTTAGAAAGGTGTAGAGAGAATCTTGGGGCATGGTGGGGGATCTGTAGCAAGCTACAATTTGGATTGCACTCTTACCTAGTGTTAGTAGCACCTGCAGAATTTCAGATGCATTGTGTTGGGCAACTAGCCTGGAGGTGTGAATATCCTTGGCGAATATGGACACTCCTCCACCTTTAGTGTTTCGGTCCTGGTTTGATGGCCGAAAAGTGTGGTAAGATTTGTTGCCTGGCATTGCAGTGGTGCTCTCTGGAGCCTTGATCCAGGTCTCAGTTACTGCACAGATATCGATGTTCTCCATTTTTAGCAGTTCCTTGAGAGAGTGCATTTTGAGGTTTAGACTTCTAGCATTGAGTAGCATTACCTTCAGATTTTGCATGCTTATATCTATTACAGTGATGGTTTTGTCCTTTCAGCCTTGCCTAAAAAAGGCACTATTGGGGTGGCAAGAGCCTTAGCCAGTAACCTGAATCCCAGGGGTGACAGGTGCAGACCATCTCTGGCAAAGCATCGTGGTTTGTCTATCATGTCACCCCAGGCAGACAGATACTGAGTCCCCTTTGAATGGCACCAGAAACTTAGCCAATTGTTAAAGTCAATCATTTTGTCCTTATACTGTGGTATCATTCTGGGTGAAGGCAGGATGCTACTCATGGCTAGGGTCATACCTGCCTGGGCCACATGATCTGAGAGCTCTTCCTTGTCTCTTTTCATGTAGTCCAGGGAGATACATCTCAAATCATTCACTCCAACATGGACAATGACAGAGTCATATTTGTAGTTGTTGTGGCGTGACTTGAGTGCATGCATGATGTGGCAGGTCCTGGCACCCGACAGGCAGCTGACTGTAATTTTCTCCTTGTTCAGCCTGGTAAATGGGAACATCAGTGTGCCTGACTATAAAGTCACCTATGACTAAAGTGTTGGGTACGCTGTCTTGCCTTAAGGGCTGTTGTTGGGTGGCACACTGGTGTTGTGAGCTATGTGACACTTTGGTTGTGATTGGTGTTTGTCTTTCAGCTTTGGAGGTCCTTGTTGCTTGGGCAGGTTAATGTAAAGGGCCTCCACATAAGTGGATTTAGTGTTACTGTGTGTGGATATTGGTGGCAGGAGTTTTGAAGGGCTATGTGTTGCTTGAGGTGTAGTGCAGGCGTTAACCTTCTCCTCTTGACTGTCTAGCACAATCTTGGGTGGAGAGAGCTTTGCTTCTAGTTTTGGTATGTAAGTGCATTTCTCACAGGTTGTAGTGTTGGATGATAGGAGGAGAGGGTTGTCTGTGTACATGAGGCAATTGCTGCATTGCCCCAGTATGCCCAGATTCACCAGGTGGACAGGAGAAATCACCGGAAGCTGACACTTGGACATGGCTGGTTTGGTGTTTCTTTTATAAAGTACAAGAGCTGTTTTCCCTTACCTTGGAAAGGTACTTAGCAATTATAGGCTGCTTAGTGCCTATGATTATTTTATCCTTATTAACAAGGAGAGTTGAGTGCTTGAATCAGTTTAAGGCTTCCTGGTGCTTTCAAGCAGGTTTTAGAGCAAGTGCTAGACACAGGGATTCAGATTTTAGTGCCACTACTGAGAAACCAGCTAGTTCTAAGGGAAAGTTCGAAGAGCAGACTTTCTGGCACTAGGAATAGTTTAAAGTGCTAGACTAATAAGCTAATTAAAGTGCAGGAGAGCAGAGAACTACCAGATCTAAGGGGAAAAAATTAAAGAGCACCGCTCAGAAGCTTACAAAAAGTCCTGGATACAGCAAATCTGTATCTGGGCTACACTAGTGCCAGGAAAGGTAGGAAATATATATATTTTTTTTTAGTAGAAAGTGAAGAGGCAGAAGATAATGAGATAATTCAATATGCAGAAGCTAAAGGGGTGGGCCTTTGCTAAGTTCTCACTATTAACAGTAGAATGAGCTGATGTATTAACTTTATACCAGAGGCGGGCAACTCAAACCCACCAAGAGAAAAAAAACACAACAAGAACTGGGACGGTGGGTGAGAAAAAAACAGTTGTACGGATTACAGAGATATTAAATCAAAAGTGCAGACAATAAATGAGAATAAACTCTTATCTTAACTCAATATCACAGCTGGCAGTAGGTCAGTCTCTCTGCAGCAGCCTGAGCAACAGGTATATCTGATTTAAAATACTGGCTATTTAAGGCACAGGACATAAACCAGACCAATTATCTAAACAATAACAGATGCAGGAATACCTTGGCTAGATAAAACCAGTTCTGTAAACTTTCTCTCACTAAGAAAACAGTTAGGCCTCTAGACAAAGGATTTCACTACAGACTGAGGTCAACTCTAAGAGATATTCAGCTATATAACACAACAAGAAGGAGAGTAAAAACAGTTGTACAGATTATAGAGATATTAAATCAAAAGTACAGACAATAAATCTAAATAAAATTTTATCTTTTCTCAGTTTCACAACTGGCAGTAGGTCAGTCACTCTGCAGCAGCCTGAGCAACAGGTATATTTGATTTAAAACATTGGCTATTTAATGCACAGGATGGAAACCGGATCAATTATTTAAACAATAACAGACGCTGGAATACCTTGGCTAGATAAAACTAGCTCTGTAAACTTTCTCTAACTTAGAAAACAGGCCTCTAGACAAAGGATTTCACTAGAAACTGAGGTCAACACTAACAGATATTCAGCTATATCACACAAGAAGGAGAGTAAAAACAGTTGTACAGATTACAGAGATATTAAATCAAAACTTTGCAAAGCTGTCTTTTTAAATTTTACATGCACATTGGAAACATAACAGCAAATACTACACTTTGCACACTCATCAGTCTGGTAGCATGCATATCTTTAATATCTTGACAGCTGAACATGGCTTTTGATACATTTCAGACGGGCCTCCCAAAATCCAGGTCTGATGTCATCCACAATGAATTGTCCTGTAGCATTATAAAATTCAGACTTGTGCCATTGCACTTGTGTTAAATACTGAGTTCTGTAGTCAATGTACTAAAGTAGGTTCTAATTTCACTGCAGTCAACTGTGTGGCTTGTCTAGTCAAAAAGAGCAAACTGTGTATCCTACAGTAATCAGTACAATCCCATGGAGTACTATTTTGACAGTTGTACATGCCTACACATCCATTTCATTCAGGCCTCCCAACATCTTCTCTCAAACAGCCATTGCTGATGTCATCCACTATAAATTGTTGTGGAGCATTGTAAAAGTCAGACTTGTGCCATGGTACTTTATTTATTTATTTATTTATTTATTTGACATTTGTTTACCGGGAAAGTCTGACTGAGTATGAGCCCATTTTCAGTGGAGGCCTGGGGAGAAAAGCTCCACAGTACACATTAAACAAAATTAAAAACCTGAACAATGGTTACATTATGCATTATTATTATTATTATTATTATTACATTATTAATGATTACATGCTTGCATTAAGGACTATGTTTTCTATTCAGTATACTTAGGTAGGGGGTCTAATCTCACTGCAGTCAATTGGTATGTGTGTGTGTCTATCTAGTCAGAAGCCCATAACTGTGTATCCTTTAGCCATTAGTACAATCCCATGGATTACCAATTTTTGAAAGTTGTACTTGCCTTCACATCCATTTATTGCAGGCCTCACATCATCTACTTTCAAACATCCAATGCTGATGCCACCCATTCCGAATTGTCATGAAAATTATAAAAGTCAGACTTATTCTGTGGCATTTGCATTAAGTACCGTGCTGTGTAAATTGGTAGGTGGGGTTCTCTTCTCACTGCAGTCAACTGGTATGTATGTGTGTGTGCGTTCACTTGGTTGACATTTGAGACAGCATGTTAGACTCTGCTATTACTATCTTCTTCTCATCAGACACTGCTGATGTCATCAGCTATAAAGTGTTGTTGGACACTATAAAAGCCAAACTTTTGCTGTGCAGCTTGCATTAAATACTGAGTTCTCTAGTCAGGATAATTAATTAGGTAGGGGTTCTGCTCTTACTGAGGTCAACTTGTGCATATTTGTTTAGTTGGTTGGCATTCGAAAGTCCATTTTACACCAGCATGTCAGACACTGATATTATCATCTTCTTCTCACCAGACACTGCTGATGTCATCAGCTATAATGTGTTTTCGGTCATTATAAAAGCCACACTTATGATGTGGTGCTTGCTTTAAGTACTATGCTTTGTAAATAGGTATGGGTTCTCCTCTCACCACAGTCAACTGTATGTGCAATCAATATTCACTATGGTGACAATTTTAGAATGATATGTGAGTCCTCAGCTATATATCAGTAATGGTATATACAGTAGGGATTAGGTAAATATTATGAAACTGTACAAAATAAGTTGCCTGAATATGAATGTAACATCACCATAGGTCTCAACCAAGTGACACATATAGTAGCAGGCCCATGCAGGACAACAGCCGACAGAATCACACAGAATCAGAACAATATCAGAATAATACCACCAGTAATCCCATGTCTTCCACATAACATATGTGATTGTGAGTGATCATAGATGGTTCTACAAGAACACACTTGTACAACTATTATTATTCCTCAGCAATCTTGGGGGGGTGGAATCCAGCACACCTCCCTCAAAATGTAACATCTGTTGGAGGTGTTCAGAGGGCCACTGTTACACCTGTATTAGAAATAAAGAGCAATCCTAGCTAGTTGACAGGTGTGCATGCCACCTGGTCTACTCATAGGGGTGTGTTGGTCATATTGTAATTATCTTGTGTATTTGCATTCATAATGGAACTAATCCCCCATTACTTTCCATCATCTACTGAGTCCCCATGGCTGTGGCATTAGCCCTTTGTATGTGTTAATACTGTATGCATTATACCAATACCACACTTGGATTCAATGACTGACCCTAATTTGTAGTCCTTCACAAAGCTGATTGGAAAAAATATGTTTATTGTGTAAGTCAGTTTTGATGTCTGACACTTCACTCCACCCAGCCACCTTGACAATTGAGCATGTTTGTGATATTAGAAAAGTACTTAGTCATAAACTAAAAAAAATAAGTTTTATAACTTGTCTGCTTTTTAGAAAAAATGTACTATGTGGTTATTCTGATGAAGTTTCTGTTGTGAGACGAAAGCGCTAAATAAATACTCTTTGTGGATTATTGGCTCAGCTCCTTTGTCTGTTTTGGTTTATCAGTTTGTGTGAAGCTGTTTTTTCTTACTATGTGGTTTAAGGAATGGCAAAATTATTTATATTATGGGAATAGATAAAACAATATCCTTCCTTATACTGTTAAATATTGTAGATTTTCATTAAAAATGTTTGATTTGTTAAATAATGGACCTTTTTATCAATTATTAATGAAAACAGACCTTAGCAGTACCTACAAGAATGCTGACATAACCAAAGAATATTTTATCAGTTTAAGTTATTACATCATAGCTGATTTGTTTGATGTGTTTAATATCATTCATCCTAGACAAACTGTAATGTTTATTTCATATACCAAAGCTTCATAAGGATATAGAAAAATCTACAGACAGGGGTGTCTAAACATGAGCTCATTTCAATCTATACTGAGAATAAAATGTTAATAACTATAAAATATCTAAACACTATCCTACAGACTCCTTAAATTTTATAGATAAAGTTGGTAATGTGGTTGCTAAAGAATTTTAATTGATTGTAGTACTTGACCTCACAGCTTTATATACAGCCATCTTAAAGGGGTAGTTAGGAGTCTGCATGCATAGCACAAAAGATAATCAGAAGAAGAAGAAGAAGAAAAAGAAAACAACTGGATGGGTGTCGTGAGTAAGGATCCAGGGGTAAAGGGTTTAAGAAGAAGAAAAGGAGAACAAAATTGAATAAAAAAGGGGTAAGTTATCTGCCATGTTGAAATCTTAGCTAAATCCAGCTTTTATATGTATAATGAGGCATAGATGAGCAGGTATAAGAGAAATGTGGACCTAATTATATAGAATGGAAGGCCAATGAAATGGGGTGGGCTTTATGTTCAGCTAGTATAACACATGGAATGTGACTCAAATTATACATGCTACAGCATTATGGTAGCTAAGTCAACCTTTAACTAGAATGCTGGATAATAAATTGACAAGTGATTGACACTACAGGTAGATACAAGTAATAATGACATGGAACAGTGCACAATAAAACTGTACAAAATATAAACTTCTATAATGTATATTAGAAAGATGGAAGAAGATTTAGAAATAATGCTGAGCATTTGCAGATTATATAAGTATCTATAACACAAGGAAGATTTCAGGAGATATAAGAAATGGAATAAAAAAGCTTTAAAATGACAAAGAGTGGTCCGCAATATGGTAAACATACAGCTCACATTTTCATCACCCAAATGTATATTATAATAAGTGGAGCACTGTTAAAAATAAGAAACAACATTTTTTTCACTGAAAATAAAACTTGTGGGTTGCCTTCTTTAACTGAGTGACTTATCAATTAATGATAGGCAGCATAACAAAGAGCATTATGCAAGTACCAAGCTGGCACTAATATTGTTAACTCACGCTGTCCTACTGTTGGTGTGTCAATCACTGTTTGTCACTTGTTATTCATATTTATGTTCATATTTCCATATTTTTAACTTATTTATTTTTCTTTTGTTAACCAGGTTAGTCTTATTAGGCTAGTAGCCTCTTTTCAGGGGAGACCCAATGTGATATTTATACTGGGGAAATTTGGCCAGAGTATAAAGGAACTTCCCCTACTCTTTTCAATAGGTGCAGTGGGATCTTTTATATCCGCCTGAGCTACCACCAACTCAAGCAATTGGGGCTTCATTTTAATGTCTCATTTGTAAGACAATGCACTTAGAAGTGCAGCACCCCCTTTTGCTGTGCTGCAGCATCACCAATCGATCTACCTTGTGGGGGATGAGAACCCACAGCCTTCCACATCATACCTGTTGTGCCACTGGCAATGATGATATTTACACTATATCGAGTTGCAGCGATACAACTAGCTTTTATTGGAGGTCAAACTGCAGACAATAAACCTCAGGTGAATGGCAAAATGCCTGAAATAGTCAGCAAAAGCAGTTCAGCTATATGACTTAATACCTTAAGTTAGAGTACATAGCCCCCTGAGCTTGGCTAAGTGTAAACATATGCATGTGTGTGTGTGTGTGTGTGTGTGTGTGTGTGTGTGTGTGTGTGTGTGTGTGTGTGTGTGTACATCAAATTACCATCCCCACAAAGAAAAGCAAATGCTGCAAATAGAAAAAAGGTACAAAAAATAACTGTAAACACTTAAAACAATTCCCTGCTCCCACATAAAATGGTTAGTTTATCTTTCTGTACCTAGTCTTATTACAACATTTGCTGTTTTACTTAACTGCTGTTCATTTTCCTTGGGATTCAGAAATGTCATCCATGATCATGTCAAGTCGGCCACTGTTTACTTTTTGGGAGTGGTATGGGCCTAACTTTGTTAACAAGTAATGTAAGTAAAAAGCTATGTGAAAACAGCAACTAATTAAAAAACAAAAACTCACCGATGACCATGGCAAGACTTGCTGTAAGGGCACGTATTCCACAGCAGAAGCTAAGTAAAGTAATGATGAAATCCTGGGAACATGGTTCCTGTATGCATGTTCATGTGGCTCAGTGAGTTCATTTGCACACAGAAGTGGGAAGACAGGAAAAACTATCAACCTTAAAGGGTTCAGTGCATTTGTCTTGCCTATTGTTTGATTAAATTAAAGGATAAAATGGGAGTATGGAAAAGGGAAAAGCAACCAGAGGGTAACAAATAAGAAGGGATGAACAAGAGGGGTATTAAAGGCAGGGCATTTCTTTTTTTTTATTTTGTGCAGGTGTTCATTGTTTGTATACCAAGAAGGTAAGGTAGGTAGCATGGAAAGTTTAAATATTAGCATGAGGGTTAGGATAGGTAGCAGGGGCACACACACAAACATAAAAGATAGGCTGATGAAGTGCTGACATCTTACAAATAGAGGAAAGACAATGGCCATCAGGAAGATTGGCAAATAAGGGAGGGGACTGAATGTGTTAACCCCTATTACTCCCTGCCCATGCCAATATCAAAGGGAGTCTAGACACCACTTTGTACCCTCAGCACTGAGTCTTGGCTAAAGTCTTGTGGTTAGTGGCATGCAGGGATAAAACTTGACAAGCCATAAGAGGAGTCTTTCCAGGTAGCCAGTGCAGACATCAAGATGCCAGTCTACCAACTCCTTTATGACTTCTGCTAACTGGCTCTGTCCTATAAAAGGATCATCACTGTTGCTCATCCGGTCAGGATAAAACAGATGAATGGTTGTGGGTTCGGTTCAAACAGCTTTATTACATGCAAACACATCAGGATTGAGGCTTAGTAACTTAAACTTAAATAAACTTATAAACAGACTGACTATTGCACTCATACATGTTACCACTCTAGCTATTCACTCAAAATGACACTACTGCCTGCACATGCTCTTTCTTTATATGCCCATGACCTCACTTTGAAATGCTTCTTAAAGTCACAACACACACTCTGTTCTACATCCTCCCTCTTGGAGAAATAAGTCATGCATAGTAATAATGACAATAATCATTGACATGCAATTGTACAGAAATAATCCTTTGGCATGCAATTATACAGAACTAATTACAAATGAAATAATCATGTCCAGGTTGTTGTGTAATTTACACTAGGTCTGGAAATACGATCTGATCATGTGACATAAAAATTAAGACTGGGTTTAGCAACAGGGACTGTCTTTAATTAAAGTTCAACTTCAGTGCCATCTAGGACATTATCAGGAATGGGAATAGGTACTTAGACATCTCCTTCAACAGGAACATCGTCGGGATTGCTTTGAGATCTAGAGTCTGTATCACAGGTAGAATGCTGCGATACCGATTCAGACACCAAAAGAAGATGCCTGCAATTTCTTCTGTATTCTATACCCTCAGATGCTACTAAGTAAGATCTTGGCTTGGCACATACACCTCTCACTTGATCAATTCAATCAAAACCTTTCGCCTTTTGCATCTTCACTATCTGTCCTTTCAATGGAAGAAGAAATCTGCTTGTTTTATCATAGTTGGACTTCTGAAATGAACACTTTTTGAATAGTTGGCTTTGATTGCTCTGGTGTTTTAAGCATTAGGCACCAACAAACTGGAACTGATAGACAAGGTTGTTCTAGTTTGCCTAGACAGAAGTCTCTGAGCAGGTGAGCCAAGAAAATTGTCATGGGGTATATTTCTGAGATTAAGCAAATTCAGGAAAACATCCATATTGTCAATCTTTGACCTCTCTAGTAATTGCTGTGTACTTTGTACTGCATGCTCAGCTAGGCCAATTGACTGTGGGTACTCAGGACTACTGGTAAGATGGATAAAGTCTCACTCTTTTGCAAATTTCTGAAATAGCTGACTGGTAAACTGGGCACACTTGTCAGAAATAACTTTGTGTGGACTGCCATGGACTGAGAAATTATGTTTCAAATTAGTAATGACAGTACTGGACGTTAAGTTAGGTAGCAAATCAATCTTGAACCAATTCAAATAATAGTCTGCCAGCACTAAGCAATGTTGACTGTTCCACTCGAATATGTCAGTGGCTACTGTTGACCAAGATAGTTCAGGAATCTGGCTTAAATGAAGTGGCTCTTTTTGCAAATGCGGTTTAGTACTATTGCATTCTGAACAAGATGAAAGTACTTTATCAATATCTTTTGACAGAGAAGGCCAAAATATTAGTACTCTTGCTCTTCTTTTGATAGCTTCTAAACTTGGGTGGCCACGATACAAAATCTGGACGTACTCATCATGTTGTAAGGAAGTAGGAACGACAACTTTAGGACCTTTGAAAATGATACGATCTTCCATGAACATCTCATCTCTGTAAGGAAAATAAGGTTGCACTTCTGTTGGTACACAAGATTGCTTTGATGCCATCCAGCATTGATGAAGTGGTTGAGCTTTTGCAAAACTGGATCAGTCTTTGTATGATCTCTTAGCTCATCAAGTCTTGTGGTAGAAAAATAAAGCGCTTCCATGACATCAAAGTCAAAATTCTCTGAATCAAGCTTTTCTGTGGTATTTCTGGGTGATCTGGATAAGACATCAGCCAGATAAAGAAGTTTGCCTTTTGTATAGACCATTTTAAAGTTGTACCTTTGTAATCTGAGCATCATTATGTGTAGTCTTGCTGGAGCTATATGCATTGGCTTCTTTAAAATAGTGACTAGAGGTCAATGATCAGTCTCAGTCAGGATAGCTTGGCCATAAATATAATCATGAAACTTCGAACATGCAAACACGATTGCCAAAAGTTCCTTCTCAGTTTAAACATACTGCATCTCAGTTTGGGTAAGAGTTCTAGATGCAAAGGCTACTGGTCTGCCCTCTTGAAGAATAACTACACCAAGGCCGAACTTTGAAGCATCACAGGAAAGAATTACTGGTTTGTGGGCATCATAGTATCTTAATGTAGATGGACTGGCAATTTTCTGTTTCAGGTCATCAAATGCTGTCCAACCATGACCAGGTAACATTTTTGCATGCCAGCTCTATTAAGGATGCTGATAGTTCACTGAAGTCTGATATAAACTTGCCCAAATAGTTAACCATAGCGAGAAAATGCTGTAAGGCTTGGACATTGTCTGGAGCTGGCATCTCAAGAATGGCTATTTGTTTGGAAGGATCTGGTCGAAAGCCTGAACTGGTAAATAAATGACCAACATAAGTAACTTCTGGTAGCCCGAATTTATATTTCAAAGGACTGAGCTTTAGATTTACTTCATGTGCTCTTTCTAGAACTTTCCTGAGGTTTCTGTCATGCTCTGCTTCACCATTGCCTCCAACTAGTAAATCATCTACTATTATAGCACACGGATAGCCTGAAAAAATTTACTCCATTGCATGCTGAAAGACTTCACTGGCAGAATTTATTCCAAAAGGCATTCTGAGAAATCTGTATCTACCAAATGGCTTGCTGAATGTAGTCAGTAGTGAAGATTTGCAATCAAGCATTACTTGCCAAAATGAACTCTTTGCATTTAAGACAGAAAAAACTGGCATTTGGCATGAGGGTAACAACTTCCTCGACTATACACATAGGATGGTAGGGTCTCTTTAATGCTTTGTTTAAGTCTCTTGGGTCAATACATATTCTGATTTCATCTGAGCTTTTCTTATGAGCGACTACCATGGAAGATACCCATTCAGTTGTTTCTATAACTTGACAAATCACACCTTGCTGCATCATTTTATTTAACTGGACTTTGACTCTGTCCTGCATAGCTATCGGAACTCTTCTCACTGGTATGACCACTGGACTGACCTATGGGTATAATTTCATGGAGTACACAACTGGAAGTTTACCTAGCTTGTCTTCGATATCAGCATACTCTGAGAAAATGGCATTGGTGAAACTGGGACTAGGACGTGTGCTTTCATGATGGACTTCTTTGATAAAAGAAAGCAGTTTCACTTTTAAACTGTCTCTGAGACCTAATAATGACTGTACAGGTCTTTTGACTACATGAAAGTGCAAGCTGTAACTGTTCTCAGATGAATAGCATGAAAGCATTAATGAGCCTTCGGTTAGAATCTCTTCACCTCCATAAGCAACTAGCTTCGCACAATTGGACAAATTAGATTGTTCACCAGTTCTTACTCTAGCAAATGTTTCTGCTGACATAACATTGCACTTTGAACCAGTGTCCATTTTGACCTCTGTGGGTTTACCATTAATCAGGACAGTATAAAACACTTCCTTCTTTGCCAACAAATCTACTGCATTAACCTTTTCACCAACTACTGGTACACCATCTACATAGAAATTAGCGTCGCAGCTTTCTATATGATCAACTTGCTTTTCTGAATGGCCTTTCTTAATAAATAAATGAGGCTTGCTTGATAAGCTTTTGAAAGTGGTTCCATTGTTTACATTTGTGGCATTGCTGACCAAATGCTAATCACTTTCTCTTTTGGACTCATGATTAGCACCTCAATTACAACAGTTAACAATGAGACTTGACTTGGGATTTGCTGACTCACCCTTATGCTGCACTGAACATGCCTGTTTTACTGAGCGAGTCTTAGAACTTGCTGGAAAGGTAAGGGCTCTTCTTAGAAATCTCATATTGGCTGCAGCTGCCATTAACCACTTGCTGTATGCTGTCTATATTTGCTCTAGAGGCTGCTGAAACCATGCTCTTATCACTTGCAAGCATATTTGTGTGCCTTTCTGTAAGCTCTTGTATTTAAAAACACAAGTCTGCTCATTTGGATGACTGCAAAACACTTTAATCTCAGAAAGTATCTTCTGCTTCTTCTTCTTCTTTCGGCTGCTCCCGTTAGGGGTCGCCATAGCAGATCAACTGTTTCCATTTCTTCCTGTCCTGTGCATCTTGCTCTGTCACACCAACCACCTGCATGTCCTCTCTCACCACATCCATAAACCTTATCTTAGGCCTTCCTCTTTTCCTGTTACCTGGCAGCTTCATCCTTAGCATCTTTTTCCCAATATACTCTGCATCCCTCCTCAGCACATGTCCAAACCAACGTAATCTTGCCTCTCTGGCTTTGTCTCCAAACCTTCCAACCTGGGCTGACCCACTAATATACTTATTCCTAATCCTGTCCATCCTCGTCACACCCAGTGCAAATCTTAACATCTTCATCTCTGCCACATCAAGCTCTGACTCCTGCCTTTTTGTCAATGCCACTGTCTCCAACCCGTATAACATAGCTGGTCTCATTACCCTCTTGTAGACCTTCCCTTTCACTCTTACTGGTACTCGTCTGTCACAAATCACTCCTGACACTCTTCTCCACCCACTCCATCCTGCCTGTACTCTCTTCTTCACCTCTCTTCCACACTCATCATTATTCTGAACTGTTGATCCCAAGTACTTAAACTCATTCACCTTCGCCACCTTTACTCCCTGCATCCTCACCATTCCTCTATCCTCCCTCTCATTCACACACATATATTCTGTCTCAGTCCTGCTGACCTTCATTCCTCTTTTCTCTAGATCATATCTCCACCTCTCCAGGGTCACCTCCGCCTGTTCCCTACTCTCACTACAGATCACAATGTCATCTGCAAACATCATAGTCCACAGGGACTCCTGTCTGATCTCATTTATCAACCTGTCCATCACCATTGCAAATAAGAAAGGGCTCAGAGCTGATCCTTGATGTAATCCCACATCCACCTTAAATGCATCCATCACTCCCACCGGAGTCCTCACCGCTGTCACACTACCCTCGTACATATCCTTTACCACTCTTACATACTTCTCTGACACTCCCAACTTCCTCATACAATACCACAACTCCTCTCTAGGCACCCTGTCATATGTTTCTCTAAATCCACAAAGACACAAGTATAAAACATTAAAAACAATAAAACAAAAGATATGAGCACTTTCACATCACCACAGGATGCTTCATCAGATCTAAAGAGTAACATACAGTGTAAGTATTTAAATAGCTCCAATTTAGCGCCTCAGATCACATGACCTGAGGGCTGGTTTTAAAGGGACATATTCATTCAGTCCTCCAGTAGTTGCCTGTAACAAAATAATACACTTGGTTTCCAGTTTCTCAGTACTGGTTCTCACATCCCATCCCCTAATACTTGGTGTAAAAACCTCAAGTGCCAAAACGTTAACAGTATGCATACAGCCTTCTCTTTTTGCATGTTTTACAAGTACATTCCTATTATCACATTTATTCATACTGTAAATATGCTCCCTAATCCTATCCCTGAAGTATCGATTTGTCTTTCCAACATAATATTTACACACAACGCAGTGAGCATAATAAACAACATTTTGTGTGTTACAATCGGCATAAAATTCACAATTATATCTATGACCTGTAACAGGATGCAAGAAATAATCCCATTCATTGATGTAGCCACAAATATTACAGCCACCACACCTAAAAGTCCCTTTAAGAGTCAGTCCAGACTCAATGTCTCTTACAAGGTGTTTATAGCAGACCATTCTCTTGACTGTTTTATAATTCTTATATGTGAATTTTGGTTCACACCCTATCGTCTCTCTGAGTTTAGGGTCCATCATAAGTATGTTCCTGTGTTTTTTAATAATGCCACAAATATTATGCACATTATTAGAGTGATTCAAGGATAGCCTCACTGTATCATTCCCAATATTCCTAGATATCTGTGTATTTCTGGGGGCATTACCAAAATAAGGTAGTGCTCTCGTCTGGCAATGTGCCAGTACCTCGGTCTATATTTGACAGACCATATGTTCACCATAACCCCTTTGACAGAATTCATTCGCTAATGTATTAAAGGATGAATACATATCACTATCTTTGTTGTGTAACCTCGCATATCTAAAAAACTGACCCTTCATTTCATTCCTTTGCAGGTGCTTAGGTTGCATACTCTGTGCATGCAACAGATTGTTCTTCTTACATGCTTTCTTACAGATAGTGGTATTTATCTCATCACCCACCCTTTTTATGTACATATCCAGAAAGTCTATGCCTACATCAGAGCATTTATAAGTCAACCTCAGAAAGTCAGTAGTACCATGTAGGTAATGCACACACTCCTGTAAATTTTCCATTGTGCCTGCCCAGACCAAAAAAAAATGTCATCCACAATCCGAGCATAGTACATCAGTTGTCAACGATAGATATTTCTCTCACTAAAGACAAACTCCCATTGGACCATCACCATGTTAGCATAGGTATTAGCACACATGGTGCCCATTGCTACACCCACCTTTTGAATATATTTGTCATTAAACAAAAACACATTGTTGGTTAGAATGATATCTAACAAGTAACACATCAAATGTATACGTTTAGGATTATAAGAAGAGTTCTTACTTAAATAACATCTGACCAACTCAATGCCTTCTTCATTTGGAATAACAGTAAACAATGAGGTAAATTGTAAGAAATAAGTATTCATCAAGGTGGCTCTGCTCAGCCCATTCTGATAGTCTCATCAGATAGTGACCAGTATGTCTTAGCACAGTTTCAGAATTATCAATTATTGGATGTAGCTGTTTGTCAATATAGATAGATAGGTGCTCAGTGACTCATCCCTTCCCTGATACTATAGGTCTCATTCGGGGTTGATATATGTCTTATGAACCTTGGGCAGTCCATAAATAAGGCCTCAGGGTACGCTCTATTCAAAAACATATGTTTTAAGTTGTCACATTCCAACTCAAAATCTATGTCTGAGTTAACCATTCTGGATGCCCTTACCAACTGGCCTTTAAGTTTAATAAACTGGGGAATAGGCCTTTGGTTGCATACAAAAGAGGCTATAATTTGAAAGCACTTTTCGAGGCTCCCTTACAACCAAATAGCAATAGTTGGGGAATGTTTAAATGTTGACGTTGTCACCATTGTAGACATATACAGACAGGGAAAGAAGTTTACATTAATGATACCCATTATATCATCAGAGGTAAATACAACTGTGAATCCCATGGGGTAATATATCTTGCTGCATGCCAACAGTGTTTAAGCTTCTATACAGGGAAAACAGAGCATGCTTTTAAACAGAGTGTTTATGAGCATATTTATAATACTGGGAAAAAGAACCTCAATAATACTGTAGCACGACATGTTAGTGAACACCCTACACATGTTTTTAAGTTTACTGTTATAGAACAGGTTAATAAGAATATTAGAGGAGGCCCTTGGGAATTATAGCTTGAACAACATGAGCTTTTATGGCAACTTCGTACTAATGCCCATATATTTCCAGGGCTCAATGACTTCTGTTCTATTAAGTGTTTACTTAAATTAAAGGCTTTAGGTAGATGAGAGTTAATATTTATATCTGAAGTCTAACTACACACTACTAGATGTATTTTCTGGATGTAATTTTGTTTCTTTATGTATATGCTTTTGCATTAATTTATGTTTTAGGTTATTAATGTGTTTTTTAAGTTTGAAGATGTAAAGGAACAAGCATGGATGATGTGTGTTAATAACTGGTCTCAAAGTGTGAGGTTTTCATTCATTTAAGTATACATTTATTTTAATATATATATATATATATATATATATATATATATATATATATATATATATACATATTTTATTTTAATTTTTAATATGTATATAAAAACATATACATACATTTTACTAGTAATGGAAGAATTTATAGTAATGTCAGTTGTTTTAGGAATGAAACCTTATCTAGTGAATGCATAATATTTTATGTGTAAATGGATGTATACTGCTTTAATAATGGTCAGAAAAAGTTGATTGATTCTAATTTAACAATTAACTTGACTATTTAAGGGAATTGTATAGGGATCTTTGTGTCTGAAGAAGTGCATGTCATTTTTTGTATGAAAGCACTCACATTAAAAGTGGTGGTTTTTCATTCATGCCATCTTCTGTTTTTTTGCTTTGTAAATGTTATTATATTGGGAAGACAAATCGATACTTCAGGGATAGTATTAGGGAGCATATTTATACATTAATAAATGTGATGATAGGAATGTACTTGGAAAACATTTAAAAAGAGAAGGTTCTATGCATACTTTTAACTTTTTTGTACTTGAGGTTTTTACACCAATTATTAGGGGAGGGGATGTGAGTACCAGTACTGAGAATCTGGAAATCAAGTGGATTATTTTGTTACAGGTAACTACTGATAAAGGACTGAATGAATATGTCCCTTTAAAACCAGCCCTCAGGTCACATGATCTGAGGTGCTAAATTGGAGCTATTTAAATACCTGCACTGTGTGTTACTCTTTAGATCTGATGAAGCATCCTGTGGTGATGCGAAAGCACTCATCTCTTTTTTATTGTTTTTAATGTTTTACACTTTCTGAGATTAAAGTGTTTTACAGCCATCTGCATGAGCAGACTTGTGTTTTAGGATATTTTGTTTTTGTCAGCTTCAGCTCCTCTGCTTAGCTTATTTTAGCAAGCTTGTGTATTTGACAAATATCTATGGCTTTGCTCCATGTTAAATCACTGTCTCAAAGCAAAATCTTTTTCACTGCAGCACTATTAATGCCGCACACAAGCCTGTCCTTTATTAGTCATCTTTCAGATCAACAAATCTGTATGTTTTAGCTTTGTTTCTCAAGTCAGTAATGTAAGTTGCAAAAGTCTCTCCTGGCTTTTGGTATCTTGTATAAAATAAGTGCCTCTCCAATGTAACATTTGTCTGGGGGCTACACATTGCGCTAAATTTACATTTCAAGCACTCAGGGTCCTCCCTTGATTCAGCTTGTACAACAGTATGACAGTTTTCCCAGTCTTCTGCATATACTGCTGGTGCTTACACAAATGTATGCTCTCTTTCAATGGCTTCTGACCCCCGCTATCTTAAGCAGAATAAATGCCCTTGTATATGCATCTTTATCAGGAAAAGCTGCTTGCATGAAAATATATTCCTGCTACAATATTCTCAAGTTCTCTGCAATATTATGATCAAATACAAGTGGACTGAGTCTGTGAAATGCTTCTGCTATGCAACACACAGTAATAATTACCCTTGGAGTTATACATGAACATACACACATATATGTCAGAACTTTATGCTAGAAACTCAATAGCACAATAGAATCTTTGAAAAAACTGCACTTTGTGAAATAAGTCTCCATAGCAGAAGAACACTTTGAAATCACTGTACTTTGTGAACCACCCTTATCAGTTTAAGAAACAGTTTGAAATGACTGCAATTTGTGAAATAACTGCACACATCGCAAGAAACTTATCAAAATGACTGTACTTTGCAAAATAACTCTGTACAGTGTAATAAACACTTTGAAATTACTGCACTTCATGAATGAATTGTACACAGCACAATAAACTTCTCAAGATGGCTGTCCTTTTCAAAATAACTGTACTTTGCACACACTAAACTATTCAACATAATTGTACCATGATAAAGCATACACTGAAAACACTTTGCACACTCTGACATACTTCAAACAACTCTAGTTATACTTTGAATAGCTTTAGTTGATGCAAAATAGTAGTTCATAGCAAAAAACATGGTCATTTACTAAAAAAATGCAGTTATTTTGCTTTTCCATCTCATTTTGCTCTTTTATTATACGCATTATGCTCATTTGACTTCTATCATACTCTTTATGCTTTTCTTGTGCTCGTTTTACCTTTGACATACTTGTTATGCAAATAAGAAGTAGTTCTGAATGCTCTCATAAGTATTTCAAATAACTTTATGAAATATCGTGGTGGTTTTGAACATTTCCTTTAATCAATAATATGTTTTGTGCCTTTCATTTGATTAATAATGCATTTTGTGCTTTCATTTGATTAATAATACATTTTCTGCTTTGTGAATGTTTTGTATCATTTTCTATTTGAAATAAATCATTTATGTGAGTTTTAATTCCCTGAAATTCGTTTCTGACTTTTTTCAATCATTTGAGCATGTTGGGATGAAACTTCTAACACCATGTCATTCAGATACGCCACATCTGGTACCATGTACTTGGGGTATGCTACTTCTAACACCATGTCATTCAGTCGTGCCTCTTCTGACACCATGTTGTTCAGACATCCCGCATCTGACACCATGTCACTCGTCCGGTCAGGATAAAGCAGACAAACGGTTGTGTGTTGGTTCAAATAGCTTTATTACATACAAACACATCAGGATTGAAGCATAGTAACTTAAACTTAAACTTATAAACAGACTGACTACTGCAATCATACATGTTAACACTCTGGCGGTTCAGTAAAAATGGCACTGCTGCTTGCACGTGCTCTCTATTTATATGCACGTGCCCTCACTTTGAAATGCTTCTCAAAGTCACAACACACGCTCTCTTTTACAATCACCGCCATCTGAACCACATGTGGGAACAACAGTGATCACGACCAGTGAATCCCCTGCAGTGGCAAGTCTAGAAGGCCTATCAGCCTCTGTCACATGTAGTTCTGGGGAAGTGGCCTTAGCAGGTGGAGCTGTTGACGTCTCAGTGGTGTTGGACCTTGTTAGCTAATTGTCAACAGCAAAGCCACATCCAAAGCTGTCAATGTTGCTATATAGAAAAGGAAGACAAATGGAGATAAACACTGTAACAAACCCAAAATGTTAACTAAACACAAGTGATAGTGACAAAGACGGTTGGGGTGAAAAATGTGAATATGCTATTTATTTCTTTATTTTATTTACTGGAAAAGTCTGACTGGGCAGCAAGTAATCTCTTTTTAGTAGAAGCCAATGTTAAAAAGCTACAATTTGATAGTAATGATAAGACTTACAGTATAAAAGAAAAAGATATATACAATACTACATAAATATGATAAAAAGTTAGGTAAATTACAACTGCAGTATTCTGATAACAAAGCACCAGTGAGAATAATAGAGGTCTTCTACAAATGCAAACATATGTAACCTGATGTGTGCAAGCTCTATAAAATAAACCAATTGTATGTGCAACTGCATACAAACTGCACTGCCTGTGATTATTCAGTGAAATTAGGTGTTGTAAATAGGATTAAATACAGTAATGTTGGCATGGGAATGTTTAGGCATGTCTTCCCCTATGCACTACAGAAGTTATCCTGTGTTTGTTATGCTCATATATATGCATCTCTTGGTAAGCATGTATGTTCCATTAGGCCAGTTGGTTCTTATCAGGGGACACCCAAATGGAATTTCTAATGAGTATGTGAAATCACAGAGAGTATCAGTGAAGTTACCCTAATCAGTCTGCGAACTATGAATTCATGTAAATCCAATGGAGCTACAACAAAGTCAATCTGAGGAGTAAGTAATGTTTCGTCTAGACACAAAGAATCACTCCTTACACTCAGAATTGTTCCTCTGACTTATGCTGAACTGCAGTGTTGATGTTTTATATATATATATATATATATATATATATATATATATATATATATATACACACACACACACACACACACACACACACACACACACACACACACACACACACACACAAATAGAGAGAGTGAGACAAAATCAGAGCACCTGAGGTGGGAATAGTGCCCACATCCTTTGGACTGAGAAGCATGATAGGTGAATATGGTACATACTGAGCCAGTCTAGCAACTGTACTACAGCCTATCACCTATCAATGCACAAGCACATGAACTAACAGAGTATTGCAGTTACAAAACTGACTTACACAAATAACAGACTATGAGCACAAACCAAAAGGTGATAACATATCTCCCACAGTTAAGCTGCCTAAGAATCTTTCATTACATTATGCGTGAGTGCGTTCAATAATCATATTGAAATAGTGATAACTATACTTGTACCTCCACACTAGAAAGCAGCTTCACTCATTCCAGCATCTAAAATGGCAGACCAGTTTTCTCTGTTACTGCTGGTCATTCTCCACTATGGTATCCTGCCTATGAGGCAACAGGAGAGATACATAAGTACAGCATACTGACTGACAGGATAAAATTAATAAAAGAAAAAAAATACATTTACTGTACAGCTTAAGAACTCCTACTCTGGCATCTCTTTCCCATCAGCAAATAATGTCTGTATTTCACCTCTTCAGGTCATTGTAGTGATACCTGCACCATTTTCTAGTTTGGAGAATGCCACTGGCATCTGTAACCTCCCTGGTGAGACAGTGCCAGGTAATCACCTTACAGGTGGGACCCTCATTAGATCATCCTAACAAACAATGCTATTGTTATCTCTGAACCAGGAAGATAAAGATCTTATTCTCCTGTGAGAACCACCAGGGTACCTTGGGAGTACCAGTGCCATTTGAAATCATGTCCATTTATTAGGACTCATTATCAGAGAATAATGACTTGCATCTTGCAGTAACACTAGTTTCCTGTTGCAAGAATTGCCATGCAGCCTAGAGCAACTTAGTAAAATTGTCAATAGCAGAGTTCAAGATGGATGATACCATTTTAAACGTGGCAGAAAGGAGACAGAAGGTGTGAAATATGGCAGATGCAGTTCATCTTTACAGCATGCACATCAACTATTAGAAGGACAGGGCTCTTTAGCAACTTTGTGGCTAGCAAGCTTAACCTGGGATGTGCAGAGAACCCTTCTGCTGACATTAGCATATCCACACATGCTCAGTGCAGAAAGCAGTGCAGACTTGTCTATGAAACTTTGCTTATAGGCACGTTGCATAGAAAGCAATTCAGAGACATTCATGAAATGTGCCTTCATGTGCATATTCATCATTCTCAGAGGCACAGTTCATTACAATATAAATCCAGCAACAGCAGAGAGGCTAATTGTGCTACACAAGAAGACATAGAGATCTTTTGGGGAAAGGAAATTCACTAGTGGAAGCCAATTAACCTTCAAGATGGTAGAACTACTACTTGTTGAAGGTATGTGCAACACTACTCTTAAACTTACATGCCTGTGGCTATTAACTAATGTCTCTGTAGAAATACTTAATGAGGAGACCTGGGCAGAAACTGTTGTGTCTTATAACAAGGATAAAGTTATTCATGAAGCACAGATTATTTAGACACAAGTGCTCTGCCTTGTGATATACTGAGACACTCATATATCTGTGTATGCCATTCCTTTGGTGCACAAACAAGTGTGTGTATAATAAAAGCTTGGCACTATAACAGTAACATTATGCTAGTATTGTTTCAGCCTACATCATATAGAGATTGTGGGGATCTGTGTCTCTACAGAATGGGATCACAGTGGGTATAACTCTGTGGTGTACCAGCAGAAGGGTGCATGTTAGAGAATGTATACTTCATTGAACTGTGACATGGGGAGGAGTTGCAAAAGGTTGTGTGCTTAATTCCATGGGTTTGGCTTGTGTATGTGTGTTTGGTGGGATTTTTTATGGTTGCACTTTGGGGCCTGTTAGTGGTGAAAGGCTGTAAAGCATACTCCTATGTCTGCAGACTGGAATTCAGTTGAGAGTACTGAAAGAGTGTTAGACTTTAGATTTATTAGCTGAATGCACAGTCCTAACTGGTATACTTCCTTGGTATTCTTTCTCAAAATGCCAAAACGCCTGGCAAGGGAAACACAAAGAAGATCAAGTTTGCCCTCTCTGAAACTGAAGTGTTGCTGTAGGGTCATTGCCTTCATGGCTTATGGCTGCTTGGGCAGGAGACTGCTGAGTGACCTTTTCAAGACTGCTCAGCAGGGTTTGTCTTAGGCATTGATGTTGTTGTTGTCCAGGACCACATCTACAAGCAAATCAGATGTAGGGATACCAAAATTATATGTGATGCTGAAAAATGTGTTGTCCATCTTGCATAGGAGGATAGGCAATGGGAGATGGACCAGCATCTGACAGAAATAGACAAGTTTCTTGGAACTCTGCATGGGAGACCAGACTGTGTAAGACCTTGGAGCTGTATATGATGCCCAAACTGTATATTGCTCTTCCTCTATTAAGCCATGAATAATTTTGATTGGACCCTTTATTACTGGACATGACACTAAAATTGTGTGCTTCCAATATGTTAAGTACATCAGGGATATAATCTCCAAGGAACCTGCACAAGATAAGTTTATATTATCAATTATTGCCACTATTGACTGTCCAAATAAGTCTGCACTGGGAGTAACAGAGAGGTGATGGGTTATACTTTTTTTTTTTTTCAAAAAACTTTTTATTGATTATTAAATAATGTGACATAACAAACACAACAAGAAAAACAAACATTACAATATAATTGTACAAGATTAGAAGTTATTATGAATACACATTGATTATAAAAGTGTGTAGTTCATTTCGTGTAAATAATACCTAGTTTAACTATATACAATATTTACAGTATTACAAAGTTAACTGAAATGCAAAACACTATCTATCTTAGGTGCTATTGTCAAAAACAATTGAATCTAGCCCAAATTATGTTGTGACTCTATAAGAAGAGATGAGTTGATGATGAGCACAACTTTTTCTAACACTTTGTTGGTAAGAACCAATTTTTTGGGACTTTTCACTAATGTTTTCTGTGCAGCAATATATGAGTAAGCCAAGGATTGAAAATTTTCCCAATTTAGTTTGAGTTTTTGGTTTTGGTAATGTAGAACTTTATAAGTAAACATATGTATATTAACACATGTGTATCTAACCTAGAAAGAGGTATTTTGTGAATATGAAGAATTGCTAGTTCCCAGGATAAAGTAGATTTATGATATCCCATTTTTTGCAAACGTACTTTCAACGAGGTCCATAGTTTATGTGAGTAGTGGCAAGACCATATAATATGCATAAGATCAGCATTTGGAAACGAACAACATGAGTAGGAGGAAGATTTGCTGGGATTAAATTTATTAAGTTTGTTAGGAGTGTGGTATGCATTATTATTTATCATTAGCTGGGTATAGTAAAGTGTCTTAAAGGGTGAAAATTCTAGAGTCGCTTTGATAGCAGAAATGTTCTGCTTTATATTTAATTGTGAGTTATATTTATCCCAGTATTTGGAAAAAAGACAATCCTTATTATGAATTATATCCATTAATAGACTATACAATTTGGACAGCATTTTCTCTGGAAGCAACAAAGTTTGAATTAACGTGTCTAAGGTGATAAAATCCTGATTCTCTATTTTAATGTGAGCAAATTTAGGAGTGATAAGATCTCTTAGTTGACGAAGAATGGTGATATATTTACCTCTGACCTCAAGAATATTACATAAATTAGTTAATGTTTCATCTTTATGTTTCAAAATATCCCATATGTTAAGATTTTTTATTAAAGGGAAATCTGAGAGATTGATCATGTAATTATTCAGTTTAATATTTGGATTTAGATGAAGTGGCTGTATTAATTGGAAAGTACCATCTAAGTTGACATGTTTTAGTACCTCTTGAAAACATTTAACCTTCTGTTTTAAGAATTTAGAAATTTTAAAAGTGTCCATAATATCCATAGATAGAAATGGAAGAGTCATTGGGTTAATTTTTTTTGTGAAAATATGCTGGTGCCAGAACTTAATCCAATTAGGAAGATTCTTAAAATTACTAAGATTCACATTAGTGATAGATAGTAGTTTGTTAGCTGAAATAATTAAATAGTAAAGATGAAAGTTTGGTAAACTTAAACCACCTTTATTTTTAGGGAGCAGTAGCTTAGAATATGAAATCCTGATTGATTTAGGAAACCAGATAAATTTAGCTAATTCCTTATGTATCTTAGAAAAAAAAGTTTTGGGAATTATTTGATCTGTAGAGTTAAATTGAAAAAGGAGTTTAGGAAGAATATTCATTTTAATTATTGCAGTCTTGGATAAGAGAGTAAAATTTAGTAGTTCCCATTTGCGTAAATCAAGTGTAATTGATGGCCATGTTTTTGTTAAGTTGTTTTGAAATGTTGAGAGACCATTATGAACAATTAAATATTTAACACCATTAGTTATTTGAAAAGGGGATTCAGGGAATAAATGCAGGATTAATGGGAAAAATGTGAGTTTTTTTGGAGTTAATCTGATAATCCGAGACTTGTGAAAATTTATTAATAGAGTCAACTAGCTTAGTAAGAGCCGTAGTAGGTGTTTGAAAGTATAGCACTAGATCGTCCGCAAAGGCTGTTAATAGAAGTTTGGTATTCATAATTATTCTATGAAAAGAGTTTTGTGCTATACTTAATAAGAGTGGTTCTATGTATATGTTAAAAAGGAAGGGAGATAGAGGGCATCCTTGCCTTGTGCCATTAGTGATTTTGATATGGTTAGAAGTCTTCCCATTAATATATAAAAGAGTAGAAGAATCCTTATATAAAGTTTTAATAAATTCTATATATGTAGTAGGAATGCTAAAGTGATCCATGGTACTAAAAAGAAATTCCCAGTTGACTCTATCAAACAAGAATCAGTGCATATAAAGGATTGTTGTCTCTCTTGGTAAGATGAATTAGTGTATCTAAAGTCAAAGTGTTATCCCAAGTATGTCTGTGAGATATGAATCCAGCTTGGTCAGGTGATATTATCAATGATAGGATTTTTTTTAATCTGTTAGCCAGGAGTGAAGCTAGAATTTTTATATCTATGTTAATTAGGGAGATTGGCCTATAGTTATGTGGATCTGATTTTTCTTTATTATTTTTTAGAATTAGTATTGTTTTTGAGGTATTCCAGTATAAATCTGTTATACCATTATTCTTTATGTGTTTATACACTTTGAGAAGAAAAGGTGCTATCGCCTGTTTGAAAGTTTTAAAAAATTCAGCTGTGAAGCCATCTGGGCCAGGGGATTTTCCATTTTTAAGCCTATCTATAGTGTCTATGATTTCTTGGATATTTATTGGCGTTATAAGTATATTTTGTTGTTCTTCATTTAATCTAGGAAATTTAATAGTAGACAAATAACTCTCTATGCACTGACTATTAATTGAGTCTGTTTTTTTGGAGTACACATCTGAATATATAGAGGTAAAAAGTTGAATAATCTCCTCATCAGTACTGTATATCCTCTTCTTATATTGTATAGGCATTGCTCTTGGTATGGCATGATTGTTTTTGATTATTCTCGCTAAAGTTTTGGAAGGTACTTGGGCCCATTCAGAGTAAGTAGCCAACATTCTTTGCTCTAGTACAGAAAGATTATTTTGATGTAGCAGTAATAGTTCATTTTGGAATTCCCTAATTTGCTCATAATATGAAGAACTTGGGTTCGTTTTATGCAAGTTTTCAAGGTACTGAATCTTTCCCCTTAAAAACAACTCTTTCTTATTATATTGTTTCTTAAGATATGAAGCTTTGTTTATTAACATACCTCTCAGATTTGCCTTACAAGCAGCCCATTGGACGTCATAGGGAATATTTGTTGAATCAAGATTATTGTACATTTCAAGTATTTCAGTACACAACTTTTTAACTTCCTTATTTGTGAGTAGATTATTATTTAATGTCCATGTATTATTCATTTGAGTATGTGACATGTTTGCATCTATACTGAGTATTAGAGAGATCCTTGAATGATCAGAAAAAAATCTGGGCTCTAAAGAAAAATTAATTAACAAATGTGATAGGGAGTTCGATATAAGGAAAAAGTCCAACCTTGACCATGCATTGTAGCACTTTGAATAATATGTGTAAATATCTTTGCTATTTGAATAACCAGTAAGTGACAAAGGATCTTTAAGACCCAGATCCAGCATCAAGTCCTCCAGGGCTACTGAAGCTTGGTGATTATAAGAAAGTGATTTGCTAGTTCGATCTATATCCGGGTTAATGACAGAATTCCAGTCTCCTCCCACAATAATGTAATGATCTTTAAAAGCAGAAAGAATGTTATATATCTGTAAAATGAATAGATGTTGATTATTACAAGGACTGTATAAATTAAGAATTAGAAAAGGTTTATCCATGTTGTGAATGTTGGCAGTAAAGTAACACCATCTCCCCTCAGTATCATATTTCTCATCAATAATAGTGCCTTGAAAATTCTGCTTAATTAAAATTGCCACACCCTTCGAGTTGGAACTGTTGCCTGCCCCAATTATTTTGTTAATCCATTTCTTTTTTGTATCTTTGTACCATTCTTCTCTAATTAAATGTGTTTCTTGTATAAAACATACATTAGCTTGAGATTTATATAACAAATGAAATAATAATGCTTTCTTGGCTTTGTTTTTTAGACCCCTGACATTCCATGAATCAATATTCAAGGGCTTTACCATATGTTATTAAAAATCTTTGTAAAGGGAGATAAAAACTTAATGTATTAATGATATAGTGAAAGTTTAATATATTATTTTCTGTGTATCTAGTGTTTTGCAAAGTGAGAATTTCCAAGAAAACTTTACTTAATGAACTGTACCACTCCCTCATATCCAACCCGGTGCCTACCCACCTTTCCCTACCTACAAAGGGAGTATGTAAATCTCCAAGTAAAGAGTAAGTGTTTTCAGTTAACTTAATGTTTGGGATAGCTGGAGTTTTTGCATATCGCCCCTAAAAGGACTATTACTATATTAAATACAAATATACATATATACACATCATTAAAGAACAAGACGTCGAACATACTAGAAATTCCGTAACATCCCATTCACTTACTCCAAAAAAAAAATTTTTTTGCAAAGTAATAGATAAAAAGAAAAATTTTGATGACAATTTTAAAGCCTGTTAATATGCATATAAGCTTATTTATCACTGTCATATTGTTTTTTAAACTAAATAACATATAATTCCAGTATTTAGTGCTTTATGAACTGAAAATGTAATTAGTGAAATCATAGTAATAGCAACAAAAACATTATATAATGCAGTATTAGATTTCTAAGTAACAATTGGCAGGACCTAATAGATTGCTAGTATTTAGACAAGACAGTATATAATGTTCTGTTAGCAATAATTAAATGTTATAATACCTATTAATTACTAGAATCTCTATTTATAAGCTGCAGGTCAAAGTCAATAAAACAAATCTGTAAAAGAAAAGATATATATAACAGTATTATGTTATTATGTAGCACAACATATAACTTTTCCAATCATTTTGTGTATAAATACTAATGTTTGTATACAAATTTAAATGTTTGCCATCACACTTTAACTATAACTATTTATCTTAGCCTGTAAACAACCCTATTAAAGCTATAAACACTATTCCAACTATTAAGATTTTATTAACCATTTGCAACCCCACTAAGACTTAGAACATTTAGAATGTATTATATATTGAACATTTTGTCTGCAGAAATCTGTATTACACCATATTATAGTATTATACCTTTGCAATAAGTTATCATTTTTCATCTGATCAGTATTGCAATATTTATTACATCACAACCCGAATCCTATTTGCATGCAATTCTCTAAATTATAAAACTACACAAAATGTCATGTTAGACAACCTTAAGTCCGTTTCAGCTTTTCGAACTTTCATAGTGATTCGTAATATACTGCAGTTCTGCATATATGCAACTGCATAGTAACTATTTGCTTAACTACTCTCCAATATTGCTTAACTTACTCTCCATCACCCAGAAGATTTTTATCTGACTGGCATCAAAACTTGTTTGTGTCGGAAGACTGACCATGCTTGCAACAAACAGAGTATCGCATCACATCAGGTCTAGGATATGACATAAGTCAAGACTGGTTGAACAAACTAGTGTCGGAAGGCAAGAGGAGGCTGGACAGTCTTAGCTCCAAAACATGTCTGAATGAATAGTTTAGGATGAGCACTTTGTTCAAGTATTGTATGGACTGATAGTTTTCCGCTGATGCCTTCCACACTTGGACTCCAGGAAAACAAAGGACATCTCTTCATCTCCATGTCGGATGATTTCACTAGTACATCACAGCATTACTGATGAAAGAAGACATCTGGTGTTCACTCAAAATGGACCCCACAGCTGCAGCTGTCCAAGAACTCTGGTGATCCAACCTTAGTGTTTGAACAAATGAATACTTAAATAAACCTCAGGTGAAGAGAGAACATCAGAATATGTGTGATTTTCCTTATTCAATTTGACACTAAGTATATTTTGACTTATAACAGATATTTCCTTGTTGCTGAATTTTACATTATGAGTTATTTCTTTTCAAATATCTTAACCAGATATTGATCACAGTCTTATTTGGTAGACAAAACTGTTTCCGGAGAAGTCTTGAATATACTTAAAAATATATCTTGAGTATCTCTTATCATTGTATGTGAATGACAATGTGTTGGGGTATCGCATACTGAACTTTATGCCTTTCTTAATCAAATCTGCGCAGAATGGGGAAAGCTTTTGTCTGTTTAGTTTTATTTGAGGAGGTAAGTCCTGTGAAAAAGTGAGTTTATGTTTATTCCATATAAGGAATTTCTTTTGCTGCTTCTAAAATCTTTTGTGCATCTTGAAAATTCAGTAACTTTGTGTAAATTATTGGCAGTGTAGTTTCTACTATAAGACTATCTGGATTACTATAATTTTGCAATAAAGCCAGGAATATTTGTTTTGTAGTAGACAGAAGAGTTTGATGCTCATAAACCTCTGGTAGACCTCTTATATTTATATTATTTTTGCTTGTTGAGTATTTTCGAGTAAATCTATTCTTTTAGTTATCAAAGACAGATTTTACCAAAACCTGAGTTGTTCTGAGAAAATCCTGGATAGTTTTTGTATGGGTTGAAGTGCCCACTTTTACTCTTCAAGATGAAAGTTAGATTCGTTTTTCTTTGGAATTTGTTTTATTTGTGTCTGTTAACTGTTTAGTAGTTCTTAACCTTTTAGAACTACTGTCCTTCTCAAGAAAGCGATGACGAATATTTAACCTTACTAAGCTGGGTTTCCATATTGTCTGAATCCATGGCTTTGATGTGACTCTGGAAGTGGGAAAAAGAATGACTTCAAAAGCTTTCTAATGTGCACGTGGCTCCTGATTCAAAGGCCCCAAAAGACTTGTCACACAAACTAATTAAAATTTGAAGTGATTTTTTTAGTCAAAAAATAATCCACAAATATTTAATCTGAATCCTTAAAAGTAACTTGATGTAAATCTTGTGAAATAGACAGGCTCACCGTGTTTATAATTGCCGGTAATACCAAAGTTGTGAGGAGCTCTGTGAACTAGATGTACTCTAGACGACGACCATCTTGGAATCAGGTTATACTTATAGTGGGTCTCCTGAACTTCCACTGACTAATGTTGAATAAAGAACTGACAATGATGGCAGTGGACAGCTGGAATGGTCAAAATGTACAGTGTTAGTGATGGATACTGAGAGGGCGCACACGGGATCTCTTGTTAAGACAATGGACATAGCCTCTGTGCCTGTGGACCCCACCTAAGAGAAATACAATGCACAGAAAGGACAGTGTGATGCAGACACATGCAATCAGGGCTATGAGTCCGCTCCACTGCATCAATGTCTGCCAAAAGCCCCATAGGGCAGGGCAGTAACCCCATGGATGTGACTCCTAGTGTACATAGACAGCACCTTCCCCAGAACTAACTGTGAAGTGCCATCATGGAGATACAGGTTAGCACCATCTCAGCCTTTGTAGAGATGATATGAGTATGGCAGGGACTGCAGGTGACCTATGAGAGTACTTGTCCCATATGTCTGACATTTTTTACCAAACTGATAGCGTACCATTTAAAGGCAGGTCCTCTCATGGTCACATGCCATATGCCAGATGTGGTTCATGGAACCAATCTATTTCAACCTCTAGAGAAAGTACCCACTGTGGATGTGAAAGGCCAAGATCGGGGTCAGACATCACTAGCACTTACATGGCTGCATCAGGTGTAGAGGTACCAATGAGCAGGCAAGGTGGTCCTCAAGGACATGGTACTCACACCAGAGTGATGTCTGGTAATGATATTGCTCATGGTCACAGAAGATGCCTACATCTGGTCATCACTATAGTACTACCCATGAAACTTGCATGCGTCAGAGCATACTCAAGATTCTCTCTCACCTTCCACATGTAGCCTGGACCTGCCTGTTACATTTAGCAGCAGTGCAGCAACTACTGCTGAGGCTGTGTCCCAGCACACCCACATGCACAGTGCTGCAGCTTCCAGTGCCTCACATGCACAGACAAACAATAGCAGTGGCCGGTCCAAAAGCATTCATCAGTAATTCCATCCATAACCACCACACACACACACACACACACACACACACACACACACACACACACACACACACACACACACACACACACACACACACACACACACACACACACACACACACACACACACACACACACACACACAGTATACTCCAAAGTTTGCCTTTTGTATAGCACTCACACATGCTCCTATAGAAGACAGTGCACACACTTGCTCCTTCCACATCCTATGCAAATGATGACAACTGTGCCCTGCCCTTTGTACTTTATTACTTGGGTAGAATATGTCTAATGCACAGTGTGGTCAGCCTATACATGGGTAAGCACAGTCTGGTACTGGACTTGCATGCATCACTTTTGCTGTAGTGAATATGCTTTATTATAGGCTGAAGCTATATGCCAGATACTGCCTCTTTGTCAATGCCACATGCCTGTGTTCATTATGTTTATCTTCTGCTGCAGAATCCTCTGTAGACTCCACACCTGACTCACCCTCTACTGTCTGGTGTGCTGGGAGATGTTCATCTTACCACTGGCATCCCTGTTGCATCTGCTTCTTCATTATCATGTTGTGCAGCATTACACACATTGAAAATATTTTCATGCATGTGCCATGGTCATACTTACAGGGTACCACCAGATACAGCCAGGCAGTGAAAGCATGGCATTAGCATCCCAATCTCAGTCTCCACAATGATAAATATTTATGATAGGGCATAGTTTAAGAAAAGGTCTGAGATAATCTGTAGGTTTCAAATGGGAGTCATCAGCCAGGATGCTGGGGCATATCTGTCCTTACCAAAAAGATGCCTGTATAGGAAATTATTCCTCATAAACTACTGTGTGCCTTATGTGGGTGTCTTTGTAAATGCCTGAGTGACCTGCAGATATATAGTAGATGATACCTTGTGTATCACAGACTTCCTGTCAGTTGATGGAGTGATAAGCTTCACTGTTCACATAACATCTTTCCAGGTCACCAGTTGGGCCTTTATTTCAATGTGGGTGGAGTCTATGTCCCCAGGACCTCAAGTGAAACATATCACATCATAGAAATCCCATGTAGTCTTGAGTTTCTCCTCTGTGGTCTGTTGAAACCACATATGCCCTCCCAAATGCTGAGGATGACCTTGTGAATCTGATGGTTTAGTCTTAAGGGAGATGCTTGAGATACCCCCACTGTGTCCTCTGATGAATGCTGAAAAGTCTCCGTGACTAATACACATAAAGTTACATATAACCTTTGTATCCATTAGGATAGGTAATCCATGACTCTCACAGGCTCTGGATAATGCTAACACATCTCGACCAGCTTCTTTGTGGTGTCCCTAGACACAGAATGCCAGTCTCCTATGTTATGAAGGCCATAAAATGTTAAGCACATTTGGATGACACAGCACCACTATGGCTATTAGCAGCAATAATTCTCTGTTTCAGATACACATTGACTAAAGCTGCAAAAACCATAGCATATTTGCATGGCTCCTCTATATGTTCACTAGGATTTTGATGTGGTCATTAATGCTAGTGTATTTATATCACATCAAAGCACTTCACATGTATATGAATTGCTATGCCATCCTGTTTTACCTCATTTGCATACATGGACAACCTCATTTTAATACTGTTGTTCATTCCTGTTATCTTATACCACTATTACCATATACTCTCATAACCCAGAGACTGCCCATGCTCTGGAATAGACTTCCCATACATGTCAAACAGCTCACTTGATCTTGATGAGTGGATTTGAAATAGAAAGTTCACCCCAGGGATCACTGCAGTGGCTCTACTTGATAGATGCACTGGGAACTAACGTTGGGCGACACGATGCCAGGGCACTTCTATGGGCTAGGCTTGCAAAGGCTCCAGGGCCATTAGCGTTGTACACACCTATGAACCTATGAACTTAAAGCAGCTATGCCTCTTGTTCTCCACCCAGCATGCTGAGTGAGTCTCTGAATCACACACACCTTGTCTGTTGCTGCACTTTGGGCAACATTGCGTATTGCAATTTGGCAAATGTTTCTGAATACCAGGGTGTATATTTTACATGTTTGCTATATCTCACAGAAAAAAATAATATTGCAAGCTTTATACAGTTCTTATATATTTCATAGCATTGTTGAATTACTACTAAATAATTGTAGGCTGACATATATATTTTCATATTACCAAAAATAAACAGAATTGCAAGTTTAATCACTTATTTGCATTTCACATCTGAAAAATAACCATACCTATTTGAATTCATTACAGCTTCTTTACAATTAAAAAAACTGCTGAAGCACTATGTGATCGTTTTACACCTTTAAGGCCTTTAGTATATTATGAGGCACAAGAGAGATTTGAAGAAATAAACATTTGTATCAAAGTGTAGGAATTTCTCTGCTGTTTTTTAACCAATACCTTCTTTAGGAAGGCTGTTCTAAGAATCTACAATCTTCTGTGCCAGAAATATTTTTCTCTTCTTGCATCTAGCATTCCCCTTTTTTCCCAGACAGAACATTGTGTTCTTTTTCTGAATGATGCGGTATGCTTTGAAATTGTTGAGTCCTATGAAGCATTTGAAAGCTTTTATCCTATCATTCTCCTTTTTCCTTAGTGTTACACATTGCACATTCCTTTAATATCTCTTACTTTGTCATATGGTGCAGACCCTGTAGCACCTTTCTTGTTTTTTTCTGTTAAGATAAAATATGTCTCTGCCTTTGAAAACAACTGTTTACTTAGTGTCTGCAGAAAAACGAGTTCTAACAATTTTTGTTCATTTATTTACATATCTATCCTTCTGTCTCTCTGTCTGCCTAACTGTCTATCTTCACACACACACACACACACACACACACACACACACACACACACACACACACACACACACACACGCACACACACACACATGCACACACGCACACACACACACACACACACACACACACACACACACACACACACACACACACACACACACACATATATATATATATATATATATATATATATATATATATATCTTTATGGTGCTGGAGACCTAGTTACTAACATTTTATGATATGTATGCAATGACCTTCCAGTCATCATTATACATCAGATAGAGTTAATAAGTCACATGTTGGGGAGACATACATCATCTCATTCATCAGTAAGGAGTTATGAAGTCACACATTGGGAAGCCATACTCACACACACGCACACACACACACACACACACACACACACACACACACACACACACACACACACACATATATATATATATATATATATATATATCTTTATGGTGCTGGAGACCTAGTTACTAACATTTTATGATATGTATGCAATGACCTTCCAGTCATCATTATACATCACCAGAGAGTTAATAAGTCACATGTTGGGGAGACATACGTCATCTCATTCATCACTAAGGAGTTATGATGTCACACATTGGGAAGCCATACTGCCTAACTGTCTATCTTCACACACACACACACACACACACACACACACACACACACACACACACACACACACACACACACACACACACACACACACACACACACACACACACACACACACACACACACACATCTATATATATATATATATATATATATATATATATATATATATATATATATATATATATATATATTTATGATATTTATGGTGCTGGAGACCTAGTTATTAACATTTTATGATATGTATGCAATGACCTTCCAGTCATCATTATACATCACCAGAGAGTTAATAAGTCACATGTTGGGGAGACATATGTCATCTCATTCATCACCAAAGAGTTATGAAGTCACATGTTGGGGAACTGTGTTACATCTCATTCATCACCAGAGTGAAGGAGTCACATGTTGGGGAGCAATGCCTTACCTTACTGATATTGTCCAGACTGTAGCATACATAAATTGCCTTCTAACATACTTCATCTCACTGATAGGACTGTATGATATTTAGGTCATTTTGCATGTTTGTCTCATTGCTTTCTAGGATGTGAAACATAGAAGGATCTACAGTGCCAACATATAAAGAAAACAACTTTGTTGTGCAAAATAAAGATGAGCAATGAATGTACCATAATAGCTATAGGTCACATACTTCTTATGTTTTAATTTCTATTTATAAAATGATTAAAAACTGTATAAGATGCCTGTTTATTTCTGTTTAATGTGTACTGTGATTTGATTCATCTGTCATCATGTGGGACTAATTAATTTTACAGGAGAAAGAATAAACTTTGACACATGTTCAACAATCAGATGAGCAAGAGGTTAGGTATGACTTTGGCAGAGTTCACAAAGACACATTGCAGGGCTGAGTAAGACAAAAGCTAATTTAAGACAGGGTGTACGGGTGGGCATACAGTGCAGGACAGAAAAAATGGAATCTCAGCTGCGTAGTGCAGAAGAAGCATTACATGGAAATACAAGACAGCAATCTCATGCTGCATTGTATGAACTCACAAGAGCACATGCCTAAGCCACAGTAGGTACTGTGAGTCAGTGCCTGGTGTTGCAGGTTATCACTAGACACCATGTACCAGCAGCATATTGCATGTCAAACATATGTTTTTCTTGGTGCCTAGTCAAATGGCTATTTTATTTGCTATACAAAATAGATGGAAAAGGGACTATAAGAAAGCACAAAGGAGGGTCTATAGCAAGTTGTGGTACAAACAGAAGAAAACATAAAAGGAAATGTATTTATCTTCTTGTGTTCTGATTGAAGAGTGCTTCTCTAACAATCTGGAAATATAGTGCTGATAAGTATATTTTTTGGCACTTTAACTTTTCAGAGTTCTACACTGTCTTAATTTTTGCTTGACTGAATTATTTATATATTTGCTGGTATTGTTTTCTGATCTGTTCTGAAACTATTTTTTACCCTCCCACCCACCCTATTCCTGTGGTGTTGTTATAGTTGGTGGCTTTGCAGTTGTCTGCCCCTACTGTAAATTTGATTTCGAACACTCCTCCCAGTCTACTGTTCATTCTACCTAATACAGAGAGAACATTTGAGAAGGCCAACCCACTTAGGTTCTTAACCTTGAATTATCTTCTGCTCCTCTTTTCTCCCTTTGCACTTTACTAAAAATAAACCTCCTTGTGTTCTGACTGAGTGTGCTACTCAGCTGATAAGTATATGTTTGGCACTTTTTAACTGTTCAGAGTTGAATAAAACAATTGAATTCAGGTAAGAATACATTTTGAATAAATTGCATTTATTTAAACTGTATTTGCTTTAATACTGCTACACACTTGTGTGCTACCTTGCACTGCACTTGAATTGTTTTTTAGTGCTGTCTTAGCTGCTATATGAAAACAAAAATCTAAGCTTGTTTCCTGCCTTTCCTGTAACTAGTGTAGTCCAAATACAGATTTGCTGTATCCAGGACTGTTGGTAAGCTTCTGAGCCCTCCAAGCCTTTCTGTGTTGGAGGGAAACCTTCTAGCTTGTCAGTGGGAGTGGTAATCACTAGGAAGCCTATCTACCACAAGAGGAGTGGTTTCTGGTACAGAAATTGTAGTTTATTGGCCATTTGGGCAGTTTTTCCATCCCTTTCAACTTTTTGGTTTAAAAGTCCGCGTTTACGCTTTTCCCGCAGATTTGCTGTATCCAGGACTGTTTGTAAGCTTCTGAGCAGTGCCAAAGTCTGCTCTTCAATTTTTCTTTTAGATCTGTTAGTTTTCTCATCTCCTGCACTTTTACTAGCTTATTAGTTTAGCACTTTACCAGACTTCTTGTAGCAATTATTGTAGCACACAAAAGCACTAAACGTTCTACAAGGAAACATCTCCGGTACTTCTTATTAATGCCCACCCCTCCAGGCATGTCTAAAGGTCAGTTCCCTGCGCTTTCTCCTATTAACCTGGTGAACTTGGGTGTCCTGAGTCAATGTAGCAACTGCCTCATGTACACTGACAACCCTCTCCTCTTACCTCCCAACACTCAGACTTGCGAGAGATACACCTATATATCCAAATTGGAAGCCATGCACTTTCCAGCTAAGACCGGAATAGTTGGTCAAAAGGAGAAGGTCAACACTTGCACCACACCACATGGAACACATATCCCTACAGAACACACACCAGCACTGCCTTCACATAAAAACACAAACCACACACCCACCTTTGTCGAGGCTCTCAATACAAAGCTACCCAAACAGCAGAGACCTCCAAGGTGGAAACGCACTCGACCACCCCAACACAACACTAATCATGAGATGCATAACTTTCCTAAACAGTGTGCCACTCAACAAAAGCCCCTAAGGCAAAATAGCATGCCCAACACACTAGTCATAGGTGACTCAATAGCAAGGCACACTGATGTCCCATTCACTAGGTTGAATAAGGAGAAATTAACAGTCAGCTGCCTGTCAGGCGCCAGGATCCAACACATAATGCATGCACTCAGGTCCCTCAACAACAGGTACAATATGACTCTGTCATTGTACATGTGGGTGTGAATGACCTGAGACGTACCTCCCTGGACTACATGAAAAGAGATATGGATGAGCTCTCGGATTATGTATATCAGGTGGGTATGACACTAGCCCTGAGCAGTATCCTACCATCACCCAGAATGATACCATAGTACAAGAAGAAAATGATTGATTTCAATAACTGGCTAAGTTTCTTGTGCTGTTCTAAGGGGATCCAGTATCTGTCTGCCTGGGATGACATGACTGACAGACCTCGATGTTTTGCCAAAGATGGCCTGCATCTGTCACCCCTGGGCTTCTGGATACTGGCCAAGGCTCTTGCCAACCCTATAGTGCCTTTTGTAGGTGGTGTTCCAAAGACCAAATTACTACCGTAACAGCTTCAAACAAATGCAATCTGAGGGTCATGCTGCACAATCCTAGAAGTCTAAATCTCAAAATAAACTTGCTCAAAGCACTCCTTAAAATGGAGAACATCAACATTTGTGCTGTAACAGAGACCTGGTTCAAGGCAGCAGAAAGCACCCCTGCACTACAAGGCTATAACTCATTCCACACCTTTCGTCTCCAGAACTTGGACCGAAGCTCCAAAGGCGGTGGTGTTTCCATATTCATAAAGGATGTGCACACCTCCAGACTGGTAGCCCAACATAATGCAGCTGAGATACTTCAGGTGCAGCTAACATTGGGTAAGACAGCAATTCAGGTTGTAGCCTGCTATAGGTCCCCAACCATGTCCAAAGACTCACACTCCACATTCCTAAGCACCCTGGAGAATATTAAGGTCCAACCTAACACTCTCATACTGGGCGACTTCAACTACCCCTCCATTAACTGGGAAAACTACTCATGTACCAATACACTTGCCCAACATTTCCTGGAATTCATTTATTCCAATGCTCTGGACCAGTTTGTTCTTACTCCCACTAGTGATAGCAACATCCTTGACCTGGTAATTACTAACATGGGCGAATGTTGCTCGACACCAATAGTCAACTCCTCCCTGGTTAGATCTGACCACAAACTAATCACCTTGGAAATCCACCCCCCCCCCCTCAAAGGTAACCACCATGAAAAACTTCTCCAAAGCTCACTTTGGGCTCCTAAAAACAGAGGTGGCTAACTTCACGGCATCCGTGCAAATGGAGAATAGTTGCATGACTACCGAATCATACACCAATGCACTGTATGAACATGTACACAAATGCATAGATCTTTCCATTCCCAATAGAACCAAGATGCTCTCCTCTAAGAAAAGGAAGCCAATCTGGTGGTCACCTGCCATAAACAAACTACAACAGAAGGAGGAAACTGATATGGAATAAGGTGAAGTCACACAACTGGAAAAGCTCCCATCAGTCTCAACAAAAATTTGAGATTCCTCATCAAATCCTCTAAAGCTAGCTATGAAAACAGAATTGCAGCAGTTAGTAAAGACAACAACAAGGCCTTCTATAGTTATGTAAAGAATATCCACTGCAATACCCAGATTTGCTCTGAGCTACTGCAAAATGGTACCTCCTATACTGAGCCAATAGATATTGCCAATATACTGGTCAACAGATTCAGTGCCAGCTTTACTCCACCCCCCCAAAGGACCAATCACAATACCAGTAGATTGCCAGGCACCCAGTATTACTACTGCACAGGTTAAAACAGCACTCTCCAAGGCCAAGAATACAGCTTCTATGAGACCAGAAAATATCCTTGGCTGTGTTCTACATGAACTACAGAGTGAACTGGTACCTCACCTGTGTACCCTGTTCAGTCACAGTCTCACCTCAGGCCTTGTCCCTACTGAATGGCACACTGCTACAGTCATCCCTCTCCACAAAGGAGGATCGACTACTGACCCTGGGAACTATCTCACCATTAGCCTGATGAGTCTGATATGCAAAGCTATGGAACACATCATCGACCTAATAAACAAGGATATAGGGAACCTCCAAACTCTGGATCCTACACAGTTTGGTTTTGTGAAGGGTAGATCATGCTTGCTCAACTTGGTCAACTTCTTTGAGTCAGTCACCAGAGCTGTGAATGAAGACAAGGTGGTTCATACAGCCTACCTTGATCTGGCCAAGGGCTTTGATACCATTCCCCACTCAGGAATAATAGAAAAACTCACTAAGCTTGACATCAACCCCTATATCACTAGGTGGGTTGCAAACTGGCTCAGAGATAGAACCCACAGTGTGAAAGTAGCTGACTCCAAGTCAGACTGCTGACCAGTCAGGAGTGGAGTCCCACAAGGTTCTGTCCTGGATTCCCTCTTGTTTGGTATCTACTTCTCTGAAGTCCAGGCCAACACATAGGAACTCTGTCTGACAAAGTTCACAGACAATTGCAAGTTGGGAACTATTATTAATTCTCCAAGTCATGTTGACATCCTACTGAAAAGCCTCAGTGAGACCAACGACTGGTGTCAGAACCATGGCCTTAAGCTCAATGCCAAAAAATGTGTCATCATCCCCCTTGGGAAAAACCTGGTTCCCTTGAATTACCACATCGATGGTAGTCCACTGAACACAGAAGGCATTATAAGAGATCTGGGAACACAGGTTGACAGCAACCTCTCTTTTGACCACCACATTGCCACTGTGGTCAGAAAGTCCTTCTATGTGGCACATCTCATTAATAAGGGTTTTGCATCCAGGAAGAAAGAGGTCATTGTCTCCCTCTACTCTTCCCTCATTAGGCCAATCATCGAGTACAATGCCTCATTTTTCATGTACCTCACTAGATACCTGCAACAACTGGAGAGGCTGCAAAGGTACCTCACAAAGAGGATCCCAGGACTTAAACACTTGTCCTATATGGACAGGCTCAAAAAACTCCAACTATTCTTTGTCTCTTATTGCCTACTTAGAAGTGATATCTGCTTGACTTACAAAGCCATGTCTGACACAAGCTCTGTTAGAAATGCTACATCTAAAGAAATACCAATCCCTCTGCACCACATACTCCAGAGACCTCAACCTCATTACCACAATCAACAGAACATGCTGGAGGGACAGGTTCAGAACCCAGAGACTGCTCATGGTATGTGATAGACTTACCATACAAGTCAATCACCTCACTGGCTCTCTTCAAGAGAAATCTTGATGAGTGGATGGGAAATATAAAATTCACCCTGGGGATCACTCCAGTGGCTCTACTCGACCGAGGCACTGGGAACTAAGGTTGGGTGGCACGATGCCAGGGTAATCCTATGGGCTAGGATTGTAAAGGCTCCAGGGCCATTAGCCTAGTACACACCTATGAACCTATGAAGCTATGAACATATGCGAGAGGTATAAATACATTTTAATGCTGGAGGTAAAACTCTCTCATGCAACCAAAACTAATCCTACAGAATTTGTCAGTGACACTTGCACCATGCCTACTACACAGAGTAATGACCTTACATAGAAAACTACTTATGCTGAGGCACTTACAAGCAACCTTCCTAAAACACTAAGGCCTCCTGCACAGCACCATCTAAAAAGGGTCCTCAGCCATCACATAAACACTCTGTTAAAACACCTCCCACAGTTACACATAGTAATACTGTATCTAATGCCTCTACTGCTAAGCCCTTAAGGCAAATCAGTGCACAGACAAATATCCTGGTCAATGATGATTGTATAGTGAGGCACCTTGATGTCCCCCATACCAGACTAAGTAAGGACAGAGTCATGGTTAGCTTCCTTTCTGGGGCTAGGATCCATCAAGTCACACAGGCACTCAAGTCATTGAACCACAGTTACCAGTATAACTCTGTCATAGTCCATGTGGGTGTTAATGACCTGAGACATACCTCCCTTGACTATATGAAGCAAGACATGGGTCAAGCCAGCTGATAATGTGTCTCAGGCAGGTATGAGCCTAGCACTGAGCAGCATACTACCTTGTCCAAGGATAATGACAAGCTACCAACAGAAAATGATTGAGTTTAACAACCGGCTTAACATCTGGTGTCATTCCAAGGTGGTGCAATATTTAACAGCAAGGGAGGACATGGTTGACAGACCAGGCTGCTTTGCCAGGGATGGTCTAGTCTTATCCCCATCTAGGCTTTTAGATACTGGCAAAGATGTATTCCACCCCATAGTGCATTTTTAGGCAATGCTAAAGTAATAAACCTCCTGACTTAACTGAACCTATAAAGGAATATCTGAATGTGGTACTGTTCATTGCTAGAAATCATAAAAAGAAACTCCATTCCTTGCCAGCCTTCCTCTCCCTGGAGAATATAGACATCTGTGTAATAATGAGAACATGGTTTAAAGTCAGGAAAAGTACCCCAGCAATGCAAGGTTATAATGCCATTCATACCTTTATAACAGCTATTGCAAAGGAGGGAACTAAAGGTGGACAAGTCTCAGCTTATATTAAAACCAACCTCACATTCAGACTAGTTAAAGCATACGATCCACTGGAACTCATACATGTGCAAGTCACCATAAGCAGGGTTTTGTACCATATCCTTGCAACCTATACGTCTCCTTCCATGTCCCACGGAAGTCATACTATCTGTCTCAATGTACTAGAGACCCTCACCATTCAACCCAATATGATATTTATGGGGGATCTCAACTACCCCTCTATTGATTGGGAATCCCACACCACGTCTAATGCACAAGCCCAGTAATTCCTTACCTTTGTTAATACCAACATCCTGGAACAGTTATCTATTCTCCTACCGGGAGTACCAACATCCTTGACTGTGTATTCATGAACATGCTGGACCCAATGTTCCTCACTCAATGTAATGTCTTCAGTTGTCAGTTCTGACCATAAGGCAGTATTGTTTGAAATAAAAATTAAATCCAGTGATCCCATATAACCAAAAACCTTTGGAACTATTCTAAGGCTAACCTCTCTCTACTAAGTGACACCTTGGTTAATTTGAAGCATCACCAAACCCAGTAAACGCCATAGCACATGTTGAGCTATTTACAAAATCTCTGTCCAGACATATTGATAGCTGTATAGAGAGAGCAGTGACCGCTTGAATTAAGAATGAAATAAACTCAAAAGACAAGCCTGGTGGAATCACAATATCAACTGGTTATACAACAAATGAAAAAAAAATCTTGATGAAGTGTAGGAGGAAGAGACCAATACATACTAAAAGTCTCTGACCAATCTTAACAGGCAGCTAACACTGCATTGATGGCCTGATAAGATCCTGGGGTGCTTATTAAATCACATGAAATATGACCTCTCTGGTCCACTTGAATCACTTTTCAAGTAGAGCCTACAGTCAGGTTTTATGCCCAAGGAATGGAAAATGGCTACAGTCATTCCCCTGCACAAAGGAGGTTCATCTACTGATCTGCATGACTATAACATAGTTATAGTATGGGGCTAACCATTCCCCTGGAGGTGATGTGAACATGTACATCATTACAGGGACCACTTATGAACTTCTATGGGGATATGCATGCTTTCACACATGCATCATGCAAGGGCTGCCATCAATGACTGGGGTGGTATGTCTTTCCCAATCTATGGGTTTCCTCTGGCATGGTGAGTTCCTGCTTTAGCTCAGGAGCAACAAGTCACATAAGATGGGAGCCATCAAATTCCATGACCCCCTGGTGGGTAAACTGGAAGAATCCATACCTTTCCCTCTCTCTTCCAATACCTGAGACATGTATTGAACACGGGTCATCTGAGTTATAATCAGAGCTTTATCCTTTTGTACATTACTGAGAATGATATCAACCAATGTTAGATCAAAATGACCAGCTGTAATTTATGTTCCATGCTAGCTTCTTTACTATCCACATTTAAATGTAAGCAGCACCTTTCTATGGCCTCTGATCCTATCATGTATTTACTCACAGCATGTTTTTTCAAATCACTTCTCATTGCATATACCCCATTTAGTCTGACTTTCCTTGCCATCTTATAGACAACACTGGTAATATTTTCTTGAAAAGTCACATAGATCAAAACTTTCTGTAAAATTCATCTAAACCTATTACTAGCAAGATTGAGTTTCAGTTTTCAAAAAAAAATGAAATTCTATTTTCATGAGATGAAATATACCAGTGATTTTTAAATGCAATTTTTGATCATTATTGTGATTTCATTATAATTTTGTTCTACATTAAGACATTCTAAAAAGGAAACATTTATTGAAATTCAGAAGCCATATAGATGAAACACTTGATCTCCTTAAGATGTCATTTGCTTATATCCCATGGGCCTCTATTACGGGATGATTAAGGTATCACACACTGAAAACTCCAGCTTGACTAGGTTTTTCTTGTAGTTTTTACTAAACTGGTTTGTCTGTGTGATCTTTTTACTTTTTGGTTTAGTTGTTAGTTGGGATATTTTGCAAACACCTTAATGGTTATGGCCACCTGCTGTGTTTAAAAAAATCTATCTACTGTACAACCAAACAGTAGACTTATATTGTGCTGACGAGTTCATAAGAAGGCCTAATTGTGCATGTCCACAGCTAGTTATGTTTGGCTTTGTTGGCTTGAATCTGTCCATAAAGTCTTAAATAGGCAAAAGTCATTGCCATTCAGAAGCCATATAGATGAAACACTTGATGTCCTTAAGGGGTTATTTGCATATATCCCATGGGCCTCTATTACAGGAGGTTTAAGGTGACCCACAGTGAAAACTCTAGCTTGGCTAGGTTTTCTTGTAGTTTTTACTAAATGCTGAGAAACCCAGATAAATATATCTTTATCATGTATAAGGAGATGTAAATTATAAGGTATAGCAGAAACTCAGACTTAATTGTACAGTAAGTGGAATATTGTAATAATGTGAATTCTGTGTATATAGAATGGAAACCAAAAGAAATAAGGTGGTAGTTTATGCTATGCTAGTATAAAACAGTGCGTGTGACCTAAATTACTTTGACTAGATATTACAGGGTTGTGTCAGCTTAGTCAATCTATAAGTGGAATATCGGATAAGCAGCTAAGATATGACTGGCAACAAAGATGGAAAAAAGTAACACTGACATAAAAAGTGTACAATAAAACTGTGCTGTGTATGTATCTCTTTAATATATGTTAGTAACTGCAGAGGAAACTACAATTAATTGCAGAGTTTACATCTGTAATATAAGAAAGGTTTCAGGAAAGATGAGAAAAGAAAAAAAAAGAAATGGATCTATCCCTGCCCCTGAAGAATCCACCCTCCGTGTACCATCAGGCAGCTGAGCCATTGTCACTTGTACTGTAGTCAGGATTTTATCCGTCTATACAACCACTGCACATGGTAACTTGATTGCAAGTGATATGATAAACAGGAAGTTGGAAGCTGAGCTCTTTCCATATCACTGATAAGATCATTCTCAAGCAAATTGGTCCATTTCAAAGGTCACACCTTCCCATGGACATAAATATAAATCAAGCTAGAATACAGAAGACGAAGTGATGCAACATTTCCATTAGAGCAAACTATCTACAGTGGTGTAGAGCAGGATAAAGCTCTGAACATGGCCCAGGTGATCTTAATTTAACTAGTGACTTGCGCACTTGGCAGTGATATCAGAGGTGAATGGGAGTGTCAATCCTCTGAGATGCAACCGTAAACCTGCAGATGCAGGGATGCATTGTGGTGTGCATCCTGGGATGGGCTTTCAGCACTCCAAGTTACTTCATAGTAGTAACCTTCATCATTCATGATTCTGGTAGCTCATCCCTCAAACAGGATGCCTCTCAGCCTATACTGTAATGTGGTAATTCCCTAGTATGGAAGGAAGAATGAGCAGAGTCTGATTGGGCAGATGATTGTAGATCATCAGGTGTGGGGGCAAAAATCATCTAGAAAATAAAAAGGCATGCATCTTAAATAATATGTTAAGAAAATATTCCATAACAAAGTTCATCTGGCATGCAGGAAATGCAATAATGGGGAGAAGAGAAGCTTATAGCAACCCTTCTCTTCATGTGGCTGGGATTTTCAGAGCAGCCATGCTCTCTTGTTGGACAGCAAGTTAGGTGAACAGGAATGGAAGTGGAATGAACAGAAAGCGATAACTGAGGTAAAGGTTAAATGTTAGAAAGCTACTCTTCTAGGGTCATCAGTGCAGAATGACACCCATGTCCTGCAGCACTAAAATAATGCAGTGATTATACAGGAGCTAATGCAGAAGGGGGTAGAAGTTAGGGCACTGACAAAGTAATGAAGTAGAAATTTGGGGAATGGGCTGCTGCAAAGCTAGGTTCTGAGGGCTGTAAAATATATTAATACTAAAAAAAAACAGAGCCTGAAAACTCTCTATACTAAAGACTAAAAACTTGGAAAAAATGGATGGGTGGAGATATCACAGGCTGATATTCACAGACATATTATAACACCACACATCTCAAACTTACCTCCTTATCCTATGTTTGCGCTGTTTGCATAATATATGGTATAAAAATTTCTGGTCTGACCCCCACTCCTCCTGCATTAATTGTATGCAAAGTTCTCCTGAATATAGTTGAAAATGGCAGTATTTGATTGTTAAGGTGAACAAGAATGAAAAAGCTGGGATCATGTAGGTATAATGAAGCATATTATAACAAATTAATCTTAGCTCATGTTCATTACTTAAAAGACAAAAGACTTGTATATCAAAGCATTTTAGTAAAAAAGAACAGAGCTATCATTTTTGCCAAAAAACAAACAAAAAAAGCTGTGCTATTATGGAATAGCACAGCTTGTAGAGTTGCTAAATTCCTCTAGTGCAACTATGGAGTTATTACACATATAAGTAAAACAGGCAGGGGGAGGGGCACAGCCCCTGATACTGAGAATGCAAACGCTTCCTTGCAAAAAATGTTGTTTCCTTATTTATTGACACAGATTTTACAGTGATTTGAGTTTGCTTTGATTTTAACCTTCACTGTGTTTGTTTAAAACTGTTTTTAATTTTTTCACATTAGGATGATTTGCCATATTGGAATGAATTTCTTTCTGACAATCCAGAACATCTGTGTGTGTATATATCTTCAGCCAGTACTAGTGTGCCACTCCCCAGAATGGCCTTACTCAGAGCATGCCAGCCTCCAAACCCATACTGGAAGTAAATATCATCTACCATGTTGTCACCCAGGAAGACTATATCCACACCTCTCACTCTACTCTACTTCATTTTGGCAAAAATGATAGCTCTGCATTAGTAACTGTATTTAGAGCACAACCTAAAGCTGTTTACTGAATTTCCTGTTTGCACTTATTTTTAAAATCGTTTTTTTCTCAAAACTTGCATTTTATCTGTCTTTGGCCTAGCACTCTTGTGTGGGGTCATTTACTGCACTGTTATAACTTGTTAATACTTGTAAACCTCTGCTATCTCTGAAAAAACAAAAAAACAAAAAAAAATCTTGCTTTTTTCCCACTTTTCTGAGATTTAAAAAAGTTCAGTTACAGGCTTGCTGTTCTTGAACTGTTTATAAATTTCTGTGAGGCCATTTTTTGCTTGGGCTAAAGGGAAGTCTCTCTGTTGATCAGTGGCAGTGAAAAACATTGAGCAGCCTGCCTGCCCCTGTGGGAGTGGTTACTGACTTGAAACTGTAGTTTTATTGGCCATTTTGGGTCAATTCCAAAACTCCTTCATCTTCCTCTCTTAAAACCCTCTTTTGCGCTGTTTTGCGCATTTTTGTGCATAGCGCAACAGCGGGCAGTGCCACCTAATTGGGTTTAAACTATTCCTGACTCCACAAAGTCTGCTCTTCACTTTTTCCCTTAGAACTGTTCTATCTCTCAATTTAAACACCATATTCTCATTCTAAGGTCCTTCACTGGTCCAATTAAGTAATCCTAAAAGTTAGCACTATTAAACCATAAGCACTACTTACTCTTATACTCTCTACAATTACCCTGTCCCCTATTGGTCCGTCTTAAATTCAGTTTCCCTATATTACTCTAGCATGTCCAAAGGTCAGTCAATGGTTTCCTCTCCAGTCCAGCTGGTGAATCTGGGAATTTTGAGGCAATGTTACAACTGTCTCATGTACACGGACAACCCTCTCCTCCTCCAAACAGGTTCAAATATATGTGAGAGATGCAACTATTTAGCCAAACTGGAGGCTGAGCTCTCTCATCTCAAAACTGGTGTAACCAGTCAGGAGGAGAAGGTAACCTCACACAACACAATTCCAGTATCACATAGTCCTACCACATCAGCGAACCAAACACATAAATACACAAAAACATACTCGGAGGCTCTAAATAAAAATCTACCTAAGCAACAGAGACCTCCAAAGCAGACATCCAAGCAAACGCTACCTCAAAACAAAACATGCACAACACATAGCCCACAAAGTCAGTGTGCCAAGCAGCCACAGCCCTTAAGGCTGAATAACACACCTGATACTCTTGTTATAGGTGACTCTATTGTCAGACACACTGACATCCCACTAACCAGGCTGAATAAAGAGAAGGTCATGGTGAGCTGCCTGTTGGGTGCTAGGATCCGCCACATAATGCAAGCACTCAGGTCACTCCAAAGCAAATACAAATATGACTCGGTCATTGTACATGCTGGTGTGAATGACCTGAGACGTACCTCCCTGGACTACATGAAAAGAGACATAGAGGAGCTCTCTGCTCATGTAGCCCAGGCTGGTATGACCCTGACCTTGAGCAGCATCTTACCCTCACCTAGAATGATGCCACAGTACAAAGACAAAATGATCGATTTTAACAATTGGCTAAAATTTTGGTGTCATTCAAAGGGGATCCAGTGTCTGTCAGCCTGGGATGACATGCTCGACAAGCCACGTTGCTTCGCTAGGGACGGCTTGCACCTCTCACCACTGGGCTTTCGGATATTGGCAAAGGCTCTTGCCACCCCCATAGTGCCTGTTTTAGGCAAGGCTCAAAAGTCAAACCCACCCCCATAGACAGCACAAGGAACAAGAAACTAAGGGTAATGCTGCTAAACGCCAGAAGTCTTAACCTCAAGATGCACGCACTCGAAGCTCTCCTCAGTATGGAGAACATCGATATCTGTGCAGTGACAGAAACCTGGTTCAAGGCTCCAGAGAGCACCCCAGCACTACCAGGCTATACCTCATATCATGCTTTTCGCCCCAAAACCGGACCGAACCACAAAAGGAGGGGGAGTTTCCATATTTATCAAGGATATCCACACCTCCAGGTTAGTGGCATTGCACGAAGTATCGGAGACCATCCATGTGCAACTAACAGTGGGCAAGACTGCTTTTCAGTTTATAGCATCCTACAGACCACCGTCTCAAAGTCAGGAATCCCACTCGGCTTTCCTGAAAACATTGGAGAACATGAAGATCTCTCCGAACACCATTATATTGGGCGACTTCAACTACCCAAACATTGACTGGGAGCACTACTCAAGCCCCAGCACCTTAGCCCAAAGGTTCCTAGAAATTATAAACTCAAATGCTATGGAACAACTAGTCACCACTCCCACAAGAGGGGACAACATATTAGACCTGATCATTACCAACATGGGGACTCTATGCTCCACACCAGAAGTATAGGTTCATAGGTTCATAGGTTCATACTAGGCTATCTGCCCTAGGGCATTTATAAGCCTAGCCAGAGTGTGTTTGGCTTTCGCCACCCATTTTAAATTAATTTTGCTATGCCTTTTATTGAGGTTAGTATACTGTGCCTCTGTCTAACAGTGACACAGAAGTGATAGCCGAGGTAAACCTACGATCTCCCATCCACTCATCAAGATTCCTCTTGAAGGGAGTCAATGTGGGACTCTGCCTAACCTGGACTGGGATTTTATTCCAGAGTGAAGGGAGCCTCTTGGTTATGAATCTGTCCCTCCAGCATGTCCTATTTATTTCAGTGCTGAGGATCAAGTCTCTCGAGCGCGTAGCTTGATGGGATTTGGATTTTCTGAGGTGCAGCATGCCCATTCATTCCGGGTTGGACATGGCTTTATACGTCAGGCACAGATCGCCTCTGAGCAGGCGGTATGCCACTGAGTAGAGCTGGAGTTTCTTTAACCGGGCAGCATATGGCATCTGTTTGAGTCCTTTGATCTTCTTGGTGAGGTACTTTTGGGGTCTTTCCAGTTGCTGCAGGTGTCTGGTAAGGTACATCCCAAAAGGGGCATTGTACTCAATTATGGGCCTGATGAGGGATGAGTAAAGAGGCACGATGACCTCCCCTGATCTAGATGTGAATCCCTTCATGATTAGGTGGGCTATATAAAATGTTTTTCTAACCACTTTGGCCACGTGGTTGTCAAATGAGAGATTGCTATCAACTTGGGTCCCCAGGTCCCTAATGACTTCTTCTGTACTTAATGGATTACCACCTATGTGGTAATTTGTGGGCACTTTGTTTTGCCAAAGGGATGACTATACACTTTTTGGCGTTTAGCTTGAGGCCATGGCTCTGGCACCAGTTGTCTGTTTCTATGAGGCCCATTTGGAGGATGCTTGTGTCGGCTGGAGAGTTGATTATGGCGCCCAGTTTGCAGTCATCTGCGAACTTGGTCAGCCACAGTCCTTCCGTGTTGGCCTGTACCGCCGAGAGATATATACCGAACAAGAGAGGTCCCAGGACTGAGCCTTGTGGGACGCCACTTGTAACTGGTTTGGAGTCTGACATGGCTCCAGCAATTCTAACCATGTGGGTTCTGTCCTTGAGCCAGTTTGCAACCCATCTAGTGACATAGGGGTTTATATTTAAGCTGGTGAGCTTATCTATAATGCCCGAGTGGGGTATTGTATCGAAGGCTTTTGCGAGGTCCAGGTAGGCTGTGTGGACCACCTTCCCCTCGTCAATGGCCTTGGTGACTGTTTCAAAGAAATTGACCAGGTTTAAGAGGCAGGATCTGCCCTTAACAAAGCCAAACTGGGTAGGATCCAGTGTCTGTAGGTCCCCAATATCTTTATTTATGAGGTCCGTGATGATCCTTTCCATAGCTTTGCAGACCAAGCTAGTCAGGCTTATGGGGCGATAGTTTCCAGGATCCGTTGAGGCACCACCTTTGTGGAGAGGGACCACTGTTGCTGTACACCACTCTTTGGGTACATATCCTGTAGTAAGGCTAAGATTGAACAGTAGTTTTATGTTTGGGTTTAGCTCTTCTTGGAGTTCATGTAGGACGCAGCCCGGGACACCATCTGGTCCCATTGATGCTGTGTTTTTGCTTTGGAGAGGGCGGCTCTTACCTGAGCATCTGAGATGTCAGGGGGGCAGCACTCTGTTGGGATAGATATTTGCCCTTTTGGTGGGGGGGGCAGAAGTTTGCACTGAACCTGTCAGCTAGGATGTTGGCAATGTCTGTGGGCTCAGTGTATTTTTTGTCATTTTGGACTAATTCTGAGCATATCTGGGAATTCCCACCCAGGTTCCTAACATAACTAAAGAAAGCCTTGTGATTATCCTTAGTGTCCTGTGCAATTTTTCTCTCGAAGCTGGCCTTAGAAGATTTTATGAGTGCCCGTAGTTTTTTGCTAATACTGATCAGAGATGCCTTCCCTTTTTGGGATTTTGCTCTATCATGTAGTAGCTTCCTCCTTCTATTGTATAGTTTGTTTATGGCTGGGGTCCACCAGACAGGACGTCTGCCTTTGGAGGATTGGGTCTTGGTTTTATTTGGGATTGCATGATCCATGCATTCCTGAAGGTGTTCATAGAATGCGTTTATAAAGGATTCTGCGGTCTGGGCCGTATTTTCCACAGGCCTGGGGCTTTGAAGGATTTCACCTCGGTTTTGAGGCGTGTGAAATTTTCTTTAGAGAAGTTTTTCACTGTGGTTTTCTGGGCAGGGGGTGGGGTCGGGATGTGAATATCCAGTGAGATTAGTTTATGGTCTAATCTTACCAGTGAGGGATACACTTCTGGTCTGGAGCATAGTGTCCCCATGTTGGTGATGATCAGGTCCAGTATGTTTTCCCTCTTGTGGGAGTGGTAACAAGTTGTTCCATAGCATTTGAGTTTATAAATTCTAGGAACCTTTGGGCTAAGGTGTTGGAGCTAGAGTAATGCTCCCAGTCTATGTTTGGGTAGTTGAAGTCGGCCAATATAATGGTGTTTGGAGAGACCTTCATATTTTCCAGTATTCTCAGGAAGGCCGAGTGGGGTTCCTGTGTTTGGGAGGGTGGTCTGTAGCAGGCTATAAACTGGAAGGCAGTTTTACCCACAGTTAGTTGCACATGGATAGTCTCTGATGCTTCGTGCTGTGCCACCAACTTGGAGGTGTGGGTATCTTTGACGAATATTGATACTCCCCCTCCTTTTGTGGTTCAGTCCCTCATTGGTAAGATCAGACCATAAATTAATCTCACTGGATGTCCACATCCCGACCCCACCCCCAGCCCAGAACACCACAGTGAAAAACTTCTCAAAAGCGAACTTCTCACTTCTCAAAACTGAAGTGGAATCCTTCAAGGCCCCAGGGCCAGTGGAAACTACGGCCCAAACTGCAGAATCCTATATAAACGCATTCTACGGACATCTCCAGGAATGCATGGATCATGCTATCCCAAACAAAACCAAGACCCAATCATCCAAAGGCAGGCGTCCAGTCTGGTGGACCCCTGCCATAAATAAACTGTACAACAGAAGGAGGAAGCTACTACATGACAGAGCAAAATCCCTAATAGGGAAGGCATCTCTGATCAGTACTAGCAAAAAATTACGATCCCTCATAAAATCCTCCAAGGCCAGCTTCGAGAGAAAAATTGCACAGGACACCAAAGACAATCATAAGGCTTTTTTCAGTTATGTTAGAAACCTGGGATGCAACTCCCAGACTTGTTCTGAGTTGATTCTAAATGACAAAAAATACACTGAACCCACAGACATCGCCAATATCCTGGCAGACAGGTTCAGTGCAAACTTCTCCACCCCCAAAAGAGCAAGTATCTATCCCAGCAGAGGGCTGACTCCCAAACATCTCTGATGCTCAGGTGAAGGCTGCCCTCACCAAACAAAAAACACTGCTTCCATGGGACCAGATGGCATCCCAGGTTGTGTCCTACATGAACTCCAAGAGGAACTAATCCCTCAAATAAAACAGCTATACAATCTCAGCCTCACTACAGGATATGTGCCCACAGAATGGCGTACAACAACAGTGGTCCCACTCCACAAAGGTGGAGCCTCTACGGACCCTGGAAACTATCGTCCCATAAGCCTGACTAGCTTAGTCTGCAAGGCTATGGAGATGATCATCATGGTGCTCATAAACAAAGACATTGGGGACCTACAGACACTAGATCCTACCCAGTTTGGCTTTGTCAAGGGCAGATCCTGCCTTTTGTACCTGGTTGACTTCTTCGAAACAGTCACCAAAGCCATAGATGAAGGGAAGGTAGTCCACACAGCCTATCTGGACCTTGCAAAGGCATTTGACACAATACCCCACTCGGGCATCATAGATAAGCTATCCAGCTTAAATATAAACCCCTATGTCACAAGATGGGTCGCAAACTGGCTCAAAGGCAGAACCCACAGAGTGAGCTGGAGCCATGTCAGACTCAAAACCAGTCACAAGTGGCATCCCACAGGGTTCTGTCCTGGGACCACTCTTGTTTGGTATATACTTTTCCGAGGTACAGGCAAACGTGGGAGGACTATGGCTCACCATGTTCGCAGACGACTGCAAACTGGGTGCCATAATCAACTCTCCAGCTGACACAAACATCCTTCAAAAAGGTCTCACAGAGACAGATAACTGGTGCCAGCACCATGGTCTAAAGCTAAATGCCAAAAAATGTATAGTCATACCCTTTGGCAAAAACAATGTGCCCACAAATTACCACATAGGAGGAAACCCATTAAGTACAGAGAAAGTTATTAGGGACCTGGGGACCCAAGTTGATAGCAATCTCTCCTTTGAAAACCACATTGCCAAAGTGGTTAGAAAGACCTTCTACATAGCCCACCTCATCACGAAGGGTTTCACATCTAGATCAAGAGAGGTAATCATGCCCCTTTATTCATCCCTCATCAGGCCCATCATAGAATACAATGCCCCTTTTGGGATGTACCTTAGCCGACACCTGCAGCAATTAGAAAGTCCCCAAAAGTATCTCACCAAGAGGATCAAGGGTCTCAAACAGATGCCATATGCTGCTCGGTTAAAAAAACTCCAGCTCTACTCAGTTGCATACCGCCTACTTCAAGTCGATCTATGCCTGACATACAAAGCTATGTCAAATCCAGAATTAATGGACATGCTCCACCTCAGTAAATCTAAATCCCTTAGAGCCACACTGAGGGACTTGAACCTCAGCACAGAAATAAATAGAACTTGCTGGAGGGACAGGTTCATAACCCAGAGGCTCCCTTCACTCTGGAATAGAATTCCAGTTCATGTGAGGCAGAGCACCTCAATGAATCTCTTCAAGAAGAATCTCGATAGGTGGATAGGGGATCGTAGGTTTGTCCCAGGGATTACTCCTGTGTCACTATTAGACAGAGGCACAGTAAACTAAACCTTAAAGGGCACAGTATACTCAAATCAAGGGGTGGCGTAAGCCATACAGAATCGGGCTAGGCTTATAATTGCCTCAGGGCAGATAGCCTAGTATGAACCTATGAACCTATGAACCTATGATGATCCATGATGTTATTCGTCTACCAATCTAGCAGTGGTGAATGCACTGTCTCCAGTCTGGCAGGAAGTGGTACTTACATCTCCACCCCACCAACTATCATAGGTTCATAGGTTCATAGGTAGGTACTAGGCTATCGGCCCAAGGGCCTATGCAAGCCTAGCCAACAAGGTTCCCTGGCTTACGCCACCCAAGAAAGTTATTTTCTTGTGTCACTGACGAGCGGAGACACAGAAGTGATCCCCGGGGTGTATTTCCTATTTCCCATCCACTCATCAAGATTTTTCTTGAAGAGTGCTAATGAAGAACTTTGCTTGACATAGATGGGTAGCCTTCATTGTTGTCATATGATTGTCATATCATTGTTGTAATATGATTTTAATCCTCATGGCTATATGTGTGTCCTGAGAACTTCTCCACATCAGAGTTCACTGCACACAGTCTTGCACTGAACCAGTGATCACTGTTCACTTCTAATTCCTGCACCCATCCTGGCAGTGAGCAGGTCCCTGTGTATCTCTTCATGCATACCACCCGTCATCTGAGCTCACATCTAACCATCCAACCATTCTGGCAGTGCTCAGGGTCCCCTACCTACCTTCTCATGAATACCACCATAGATCTGAGCTATCCAGCTGTCTTACCCAATCCTTTTCAGTGACCAGAGCCATCTACCTACCCTCTTTTGTATACCACCAGTGATATAATTGCATTAAAAACTGCTAGCCTGTCCTTTTCCACTCCATTGTGCCAATGGTCAGCTTCCAATCCTCTTTTCTACAGCAATGATCAGCTATCTCCCAACTCTTCAACAGAAGGGCCAGCAATAGATTCCTTCCATCTCCAAAGCAGACTGCTTGGCATGCTGATGACCAGTATCTCATTTGCTCCTAGTTCACATGCTTCCAGTTTCCTTAGCCCTGGTATACTAGAGTACATAATCGATAATCCACTGTCCTTATGATGAAAAACAGCATAGTTACATAATAATAATGTTCAGCAATTGCATATCATCACCTGCTGATTGCTTACCCATTTGTGTGTGCTGATCTGGCAACCTACCTCATTACTGCTCCTTAACAGGATCACTTTGACAAATACTGCCATCCACCCATGAGCCACTGGTATATAGAGTAAGCTATCTGGTATTCCTGTTTCAAAACTGGGAAATGTTAATCACCTTATTATAACATATGCAATTCAGATTAAAATAAGTAGCTCTTTCAGAGAGGGCAATATGTTCAAGGTCAAAGAGTGATACTATAAAGCTGAAGAGTATGGGCATGAAAACTTATTCATAGAAAGAGACACTGACCTTGATAAGAGTGTATGTATGAGGGGAGGTGGATAAGAAGCTCTAATGGGATTTTGAATAGTATGATGCATGCACATGTGGCTTTTAGCTTTAAAAGAAGCTCAGTATAGCTTTGCAATGTTTCTCTGATTGTGGGAAATGGCCAAATGAAATGAAGCATGTGGTCTAGAAATACACTTGAGTAACATCCCGTCTCTCTTTTTCTTTCTTGCACTGTCCCAGGAAACTTGCCTTGCAGGGCACACTTGGAGAAAGTGAATGATTGACTGCATAGAGCATTGATAGATTGAGTTATCAACATCTGACTTTAGCATGGAGGCAGAACAGGTTTTCATTACTACTGTATGCACAGATTTTAAATTCCAACAGCTTTAAGATGAAAGACTGTCACAGACTTGGTAGGTTCAAAGGTGAGTCGGGAGTGGGTTAAATGAAAAAGTAAGGGAAAGCGATGGTATTTTTTCCCGCATCCCCCTACAAAGTTATTTATCATTCTTTAGTCCAGAAAAGCTGCAATGTTCACAACTTAGTGTAGCTTGTTAGTTGGGTTGCATGTTCTTTGGATACAGCATTATTACTCAACAAAGCATCTCCCATCTTTCCCCTCTGAGTAGTTTCAAATGCATTTTCACTACCATGCACACTGCATATTTATGTTTGTTTTTCACAAGTGAGACTACACTATATGGTTGGCTACCCAATGCTTATATGAGGCATGGTTATTGGCTGTTTGCCATTTTGCTGACTGTCTGAGCCATATGATGATACACAATTATAAGAGGTACTTCACTGCAGAAAGCAGTGCCTTATTTTGCTTTTAGTGTAAATAATGGCTGAAACTCTGGCTTGAAGCAAAGTGGCACAGTAAAATAGCAGCCTCGTTCTGTTGTGACAGAAGGGCTTGAAACTCACTTTGTACATATCAGAAACTATATTTTGACCAGGCACTCTGTAGCAGACAAGATTACCTTGAACAAAATGTTTATTTTTTTTTCTTATTTCATTTCTGGAACAACAAAGCATATAGCAACCTCTCAGCTTTAAGACACTGCACAGAAATACAAATGCTCTGAGACATGCTGTATTGCCGTGTGACAATGACCCTGTAGAACATCTGATAGTGTTAGGTAATGAGAACTGTCGGAGTTTTCACACGTTTACTGCATTATGTTACAGGAAGCTAGGAGAAATAGAAAACACAACATAATTAAATAAGGTGAAGTTGAAAAAGCTTACTTCCTGAAGGTATGATGTGGATATTGAAGGCCATGGATTTTAGAGAAATGCCAAAAGAATGGCATGCCAGCTTTACAAAAAGTGAATACTGTTAAAACATTTCATCAATAAAATTTGCAAGCATTTGTTAGCTGAGATGTCACTTATGGTGACTTATGCCAAAAGATTGAAATGAAAATCAAGTAGAGTATATTCTATTTAAAAAGGTCTCACTGAGGAAGAAAGGAGAGAGGGTAAGCTTTAAGGTGGGCTGGTGAGAAAACAGATTTCTGCCTTACCGACATGGAAACCTGTAATTTACAGTACCTGCTCAAAAGTGTACATGTTTGGATGAAGTTGTATTTTATAAGCCAGGTTGTTTTATACTTTGGTAATAAAGACACTCAGTTAATATTAGGAAGTCATGGTACTAACAGGAAAAGTAGTCAAAATAAAAATAAAGGCACACCTCAGCTTCTTCTTTTCACCTGCTTGTGTTATGTACAATAAGCAAGTTTTCACAAGTTTAATTTTTCATTAACCTATATAGTACCTAGTTTGAGAAAAATGTAATTTCAGGTTACAAAAGCAAAACATACTATACAGGTTTAGCAATTGAAGAGTTACAATTTCCATAAAGGTTACAATTCAAGAAATTAGATTTCTTTTTTTAAATGCTTCCACAGATCTCCAACACACCTGACACTGTAGCTACCTCAATCATATATCAAGTATCAACACTAAGATACTGCCATTTTGCTGGCAGGCTTGTGATGAACAAGTGCTATGCTGATTATATTGGGGAGAGAAGAGCATCCTTCTTTTTCCGAGTTGTAGGATCATGGACATGCAGTCACTTCCAGTGTACTCTGTACACCTTTGTACCTGAATGTTGGAAGTTCACTTTTACTCCTGTCCTCCCATATGTCTCAAATGGCCTTCCTTTCCAGCCCTCCACTTGAGGATGAACACGACGGATTTTGTTCTGTGTCCTCCATTACAGAAAAATAATGAACCTAGGAGCACTAGACCCTCCTATCCTGTCATCCCTTTGACAATCCAGCCGCATAACTGAGTCTTAGCTGTCAGTGACAGAAACGACTGCTTTGCCATTTCCCCTCAGGTGTGAGCTGGAATTTTGGGTTTTGAAATGCTTTATATTTTGTTGCAATAGGTTATTGCCTTATCCTGTCCATTTGCTCCATAGTTCAGTGGCCTGTGAACTTGATGCAAATGTCTCTTGCAAACATTAGTAATAAAGACAGTCACTTTCTCATGTATTCTGCCCTCAGAATCTGTCACAGCAGAGTATTTATCGCTTTAAAACCTGACAGGTAACCACTAGAGACCTATTTATAGCCTAGAGGCAAAGCAGAAAATGGTTTCTTCACCTGTGATGTGAGTTGTTATTTGTCAAAAACATGTACAACAAACAGCCATATGTTTCGCTTCTTTAAAGACCAAATAATTAATTCAGTAGCTTAATCCTATGACAGTTAAACATACTACATTTACATTTAAAATTCTCTTGTCTGCATTTTTATTTTCCGGTGTTATTTTTGTTCTGGATAGTTAATATACCATAGCATTTTGACAAGATATTTCTTAATGTTTTAGTGCCAAATTCACACACACTGCTAATATACTGTAAATATTTTAAACTATTACAAGTCCACTGAAGCAAATCCATGAAAAATAAATAAAAGAAAGAAAAATCAAACACATTAAATGAAATGGCATATTGATCAAATGTATCACATTAGGTTTTTAAGACCAGACTATGAGCACCCAATGATGATGACTACCTAAAAGCTTTTCTATTTCATTTGGTTATGCATTTATTTGCATATGATAACCTGGATAATCAGACTGGCGGACTGTCCATTTTCTCCAGAGGTCTAGGGAGAACCTTCATGATCATAGGGATAATCAGGTCTAAAAAGTGTTTATAAAGTATTTTGAGTATAGCTGATATAGCTGACAATATCATCCTTAGCATATATAATACAGAGCTGAGGAAACAATATAAAGTGTATCTATGTAAAAATCAGTGTCATTGTAGAGAACTCTATCCTTTGAAGTTACTTATGCAACATTTTGCAATTATTTCCATTCACAACATAATGTATATATGCTGTAATTTGCATACAGCATGTATATGGTTTGTGCTAGCCTCATTTTTGATAGATTAATATTAATAGAAATTCAAGAGCAATAATAATAAAAAAGACATTTAACAGAATTTGCTTTCCTGGGGACGTGAATAAAGGAATGTTCAGATTTGCCTAAACAATAACATTCCCTAGTGAGATTCTATCAAAATAATTTGAAGGTGCATATTTTTTTATTCGTTATCTCCTGGTAACCATGTCCCCATAGACATTGCTTTTGTCCATTTTCTCAGATACACGAACCACCTCTAATCGGTCCTACAATGGCCAAATGCATTGAGGCAGTGCAAGTTCTGGCCACACCTATTTTTATTAAACCCAAGATCTGAAGTTCATCTCTCCAGCCATCCATATACTTCTTGCCATGTGAAAGGGTGAAATGTCCTTATTCAAGAATGATGCCACTGTCATTCTTCATCTCAAGGGAGGAGGAACAGCTTATGTACTGGAGGATTACAGGTGGAACTAACAGTTCTTTTCTTTAGCCATGGGAAAGAAGGTGATAATTCTCCTTTAAACTGACATTGATTACATCACCACTCTCTAAAGTCAGAGTCTTGGCATTGCTTCAGGAGCTATCATAGCATATATCATGTACTTGTCAAATGATCAGATTGTATCCTCATAGTAACATTTTAGTTTGTTTCTTTGGACGTTACAAACATGTCTGACTACTTTTAACTTGTTACCCACTGTTGTCCCTGCATTAAGGACAGCCTCAGTGATTCAGTGATTTCTGCTTGAAGGTAACCTGTTCTTCTTCCTAACTCTGATTTCATTCAAGATGGAAATACCACAAGAGTCCATATTTGATTATTTCCTCTTTGTAATTTCTGTAAGTATATATGGTACAGAGAGTGGTTGATTTTGTGTATCTTGGGCCCCGGGCTGTTGTGAAACCATGACTCCCCCCAAACGCACACATTGTAAGGACAATGCATAAATGCATCTCTCTTTTAATTCACCCTCCTAATTGTTTTAAATTAGATTTCTTATTTAATACAGCAACATTTTTTAGAGTATGTTATACATTTCTAGTTTTGAACATTTTTCCTGTATACTAATGTATGAATCAGTAATGACAAAAGTACCCATTTCAGAACATTTCAGCCATAAAAGACCACTCAAACTGCTATCATTATAATCCACTATTATCCATCATGCAAAAATCAGAAATACTACTGCATGCAATATATAGGGTTTTTTTACGAAATTGGTGGGTTTTACATGCTTGCAGGACACCTACATCTCATTTTTGATCTCCCTATATCTTTCCTGTCGTCAGTAATAGCTATCCCCTCTGATATCACTCCATACAGGTCTAACCAACCTGAATGGCTGATAATGCCATGTTGTTGCATCATAGAGCACCAGAGACAACAAAACAGGGTCATGGAAAAATAGGCCCCGGTGTGGAGTAATGAATCAGGCCACAGCCAGCCATACCAATGTTCTATTTCTTGTCTGTCTCGCCCAATTGCCATAAACACTGTTCAAACCTGTCTGTGTGCATTTAAATTTCTTCTTCACTCTTACAGTTATCACAATCATTTGAATTTCATTTAAAACTTTTATTTCAACTTTTATAAAAAAAAAAAAAAAACACTGACAGCTATGTTCTAAACAAAACAGTCTCACACTGAAAACAGACTTAGTATGAGAAAAAGTAAAACATTTCTTCCCTTGAAACTCACATTTAATGAAAATGCATCTGGCAACTCATTGAACTACAAGAGTCATGCTGAGATTCTTACTCAAACAGTATATAGTAAAGGACTAACTGGCTATGTTAAGGATGCAAGAAATCCAGTGGCGAAACAGTTCATAGCCATACTCATCTGTGGTATGTACTAGATAAACTGTTGTAACCCAAACACAGTGCATTTCAGAAATGTATGCTTCCAAAAAACACTCTCTCTCTATTTATATATATATATATATATATATATATATATATATATATATATATATATATATATATATATATATATATATTATTTATATATTTATTTTATTTTACATTTGTTAACCGGGATAGTCCAACTGGAACAGGTTCATTTTCAGTAGAGGCCTGGGGATAAACGCTCCAGAGTTACAAATACAAGTGTAAAGAGAACAATTGTTGCTAACAGCTACATATTACAATTTATATAATACAATGAGCAAACATTAGTAAAATTATTATACAAGGCTTGCCATAGTATGAAACCTCTTTTTAATCTGCTTTGCATGACAGCAAATTGGCTATGTTACAGAAACCTATAGAGGAGTGCCAGTGGATAAAAGGTGGGTAGTTAGGTGATACATGGGCAGATCCAGGTTTTTCTAAGATGTGCTTTGAGTAGTGATTTGAAGGTGGAGTTTGTGGTAGTAGTGGTTATGCTAGAGGGGAGAGTATTCCAGTATTTGGCTATTTTGTGGGAGTATAGGGCTTTGCCAGCAGTATTGCTGGCTGTGGTGATATTTAGGAGAGGTTTATTAGAAGATCGAAGAGGACGATTGGAAGAGTAATGAGTAGTAGATGTTTTAGTGATGGAGTCTTGTTTGGGTTGTTTAGGATGTTAAAAGCACATGTAAGCTGTTGGTATCTAAGCAATTGTGGGAATTTGAGCCATTAAAGGTCAGTGAGTACTTTGCTGTGGTGGGTTTTGAAAGGGGAGTTGCTACAAATTTAGCAATTCTGTTGTAACATCCCTCAAGTTTGTCAAGGGTTGTTTTTCTAATATGAGCTAATATGGGTGCAGCATACAATAGTGTGGATAAGAGATGGGTTTGGGCTAGGGTGATTCTTGCTTTGTCAGTGAGAAAATTCTTGTGTCTATGAAGAGTACCCATTTTTGTGGACCTTCTGGATAGTTTGAGCTATGTGAATATCAAACTACAGATTTTTATCAATCTCAACTCCTAGAAGTTTTGTGTGTGTAGTAGGAGAGACGTCCGTGCCATTTCTAGATGTGACTGAGAAGGTTAGGGAAGTGGATCTGAATTTAATGGGGGCAAACAAGAGAAGTTTTGTTTTATTAGGGTTGAGAATCAATTGGATGTCAATGATCCAGCCTTCTATGGAGGAGAAGGAGTCTTGGGCCAGTTTTTTTGGGGTGGTAAGAGATGGGGCTGCACAGATAAGTGTTGAGTCATCTGAGTATTATATTAACGTGGCTTGTTTGGAGGAGGTATGTAGGTTATTTATGAAAGTAGAGAACAATAGTGGGCCAAGTATTGACCCCTGAGGTACACCTATAGAGGTAGGGAGGAGGGGTGATAGCTCAGCTTGCCATTGGACAGCTTGCTGTCTATCTGATAGATAGCTTTTGAACCAAGAGATAGTAGGGGAGTCAAAAGATAGGGCAGAGAGCGCATGAAGTAGTAGGGGATGTGAGACCATGCTGAAAGCTTTAGAAAAGTCAAGGAAGATAGCAGATACAAAGTTATTATTGTTTCTGAGCTGTTTAACTTAATTTATGAAGGGCAGAAGAGCAGTAGTTGTGCTATGGTGTGGGCGGAAGCCATGTTGAGTGATGGAAAGAAGATTATGTGAGGTTAAGAACTAGATAACCTGAGAATGAATACATTTCTATAAGAGCTTGGGTAGGGGATAGAGTATGCCTATTGGCCGGTAGTTGGAAAATTCATATGAGTTACCAACTTTATGTAGTGGTATGATGTAAGAAATTTTCCAAATTTGGGGAATGGAGGCTTCTTTGATTGACTGGTTGATAAGGATTGAAATGGGGTAAGATAAGGAGTCAGCTGCTATATATACGTACACATGGATTCGTATCACTTCACTGAAAGACCATTTCACGGAGACCAAATCACCTAAACTTCATTTCACCTAAACCTCATTTCACTGACAAGTAATACTCTAAGGCAAGTCAAAGATATATGTCCTTTTCCCTGCTGTAGTGCGATCCTGGTATTAGTATATATAGTTAGGGGTGTGTGGTAGGGACAGTCCCCCACATTTCGAGGTTGTGGGGGGGCTATGCTCCCCACATAGATCGGTTTTTAACAAATAATGTAAAACAAAACCAGACAACAGAAAACCAAATTAAGTGGGGGGGGACTATGCCCCCCCCACACACCCACCAATGTGGGGGGCTGTGCCCCCCAGACAACCCTAACTATATATACTAACACCAAGATCACACTACAGTGGGGGAAAAGGACATATACCTTTGACTTGCCTTAGAGTACTACTTGTCAGTGAAATGAGTTTTAGGTGAAATGAACTTTAGGTGATTTGGTCTCAGTGAAATGGTCTTTCAGTGAAGTGATATGAATCCGTATACATATATATATATATATATATATATATATATATATATATGCACACACACACACACACACACACACACACACACACACACACACACACACACACACACACAATATATATAAATGTGATAAAGTTATGACTCATGTCTACTTATTTTGCTACAGTGGTGGACAATTATGTTCAACAACAGTGCTACCAGCAAGGTTTATGGTCAATAACCAACTTCAGTTTTGTACTCCAAAGATACTAATGGGATTTCATTACTCTAAAAATCAATAATGTTTTAGTTTTTTCTTAACTAGATGAAGAGTTCAGGAAGCATACGGCTTCATCACTCTTTGTCTGAAGGCATAACACGTTGAGTCACAGCTCCAGTACCATATGCAGAAATATCGCAGGATAGTATAGGTGGTAGGCATTGTTCATCAAGCACCAACACCTTACCATGTACTAATACATTTTTGTTCTTCTAAATTCATTCTTTTCCTGGTGCCTATGTTTAAATATATCTTCTTACTTCATCAGCCAATACAAGGGAGCAGTACTGTACTCTGCTTATGCACAGGCATCATGTAGCAGTTAAATAAAGCCCAAGAATGCTTCCTACTCCTTGACACAAGCATGTGTGTGTATGTGTGTGTGTGTGTGTGTGTGTGTGTGTGCGCGCATGCGTGTGCGTGCGCGCGTGTGTTTGTATGAGGGTTGCATCGACTTTTACCGTTTTACACAACACATACAACAGTCTGTGATTTGCCAAACTCCTACTCGGATTTTTGTATTTTAAAGACAGACCAAACTCTTGCAACATTTGCAACACTTACGATAAGTTAATGAACATCTCCCTATCTGCTTTCCTAGTAACACAGAAATCATTTAAAGTCTGAAACTCACCTCTTCCAGATCTAACATTTGAACCTAGATAAAGTTTCTTCCTGGGCAACATAAGGGCCAAACTAATCTCTAACTGGGCTTGTCCACAAATTTGATCTTCCTCCTCTTCCACCTGTATCCCTTCTTTCCTCATAAGTTTAGTTCTCTCATAGGCTATGTACAATTCTGTTTTCCTTACTTTGCTCTCAGAATTTCTTCCCATAGTTAGATTAAAGTTCTACCTTTCCCTGCTTCTCTCTATCCCCTTTCATCTTACTTCACCTCCATGCAAATCCTACCCCCTTACATTACTCAGTTTTACTAGTTTTTGAAATCTTCATGAAAAGTGTTATTTCTACTACATACTGGCATTGTTCACCCATCTCTTATTACATTAAACCTTGGTTTATATATTTAGTTTTTTATATATAGTTGAATTTGTATTTATGCCCTTCCTGCGTTCACATGGGTTTCCTCTGGGTACTCCAGTTTCCTCCCACATTCCAAAGACATGCGTCTGGAGCATTTCTCCCCGGGCCTCTGCTGAAAATAGGCTCTGTCCTAGCTGGATGTTCCCAGTCAAGAAATGTTAAATAAAAATAAAAAATAAATAAATAAAGCCATTTTAACTGTCTATATCTAAAGCTTTTCTCCCTGGGCCTCCACTGAAGATGGGTTTTAGCTCAATTGGACTACTGTGGTCAGCAAATTGAATAAATTCCATGAAAGAAAAGAGAAATCTTTAAAGTGGTGTTCCAGTAATGCTTTCTGAATAGAAGGTATGGAACCCAGTTCAAGTGGTAATCAGTTATATGAAGCATGCTCCTCTACTTATTTATGGTTACTTATTTTTTAGAATGATCACCAAGCAAACTTGTTAATAACAGATGATAAATCAATTTTTGAGAGTAGTTACATCATCTGGGCCATTAAATATTCCAGTCTTGGTTCTAGACATATTTTCATGTTAGGATTTTTGTTCACAGTTAAATTGCAATCATCACAGAAATTGAGTGGCCCCATCTTTTCTTTGGGAACAACTGGAGAAGCCTGTTCTCTCTGCTTAAATGGACTGCATTTTTTTTCTCTTTCTAGTCTTTCTAATTCTTTAACATTTCTGTCTTTCATTGTGAACCACTGGCATTCTCCCAAATAGCATCCTTCACATCATACACTATGCAGGGTTACTCCAAGTGGCACTTCAGAATGCATTTCTAGCACTTCCTGTATAGTCTTTAAATTATGCACTAGACTGACTCACAAGCTTTATTAATTTTCAATTTAACCCTGGGACCAGGATTCAGGTATATAATAGAAAGAACCCCAACTTCTACTTTCAAAAGAATGAGACCGGAATATTACATGACTGAGCATATATAACATCGAGATGCACACTATTGCCAGTGTCTCTCAGCAGGCAGCATGGTATTCTTGCTGAACAAAAGTGAATAAAACACATCTGTATAGTATAATTTTCACAAAAACAAAGTTATATAACATCATTTTCACAGGAGTCCAGACTCCCTCCCCCTCCCCTGCTATTGTATATAATAAGTCCAAGATCACAGGGAAAGGGCATATTCTGTACAACATGAGTTGTTGATCTGAAATGCATGGGCTTCTATTCACTTTTGTAAAGCAGGAACACTATGTTTGCCTGCTGTGAAAGGTTGTCAATATTTTGCCTCTCAAAATTATGTGTACTCGATCATGTGTGCAGTTAATGTTCTGGTCTTGCTCTTTTGAAAGTTAACTTCATGGTACTTTCTGAGATGGCCCCTAGGATTCATAGGTTCATAGGTTGGTACTAGGCTATCAGCCCAAGGGCTTATGTAAGCCTAGCCAGCAAGGTTCCATAGCTTATGCCACCCAAGAAAGTTATTTTCCTGTGCCACTGTCGAGCAGAGACACAGAAGTGAACCCGGGGTGTATTTCTTACAATTCAAAGAGCAAATTAGAGCAGGTAGTCATAGCATGCAAGACATGGGCGATTCAGACATAATGCAACAATCCAATTTGAAAAGCAGCACACTATACAGCACATGCAAAAGATCAGATGGAGTTGGAAGAAAAGCATCACATTTAACTGAGGTATGTAGATTATGCAAATGATGACAACAAACATGACATGGAAATTCAAAAGATTAAGTTCCTACTTTCTATACTGAATCAAAGCATTTTGCAGTTTTAATAAACATTTTTTTTTAATCTGGTGTCTTCTACATGTTTTTAATTTAATAATATATTAAACAGGCACACTATGCTGCAGTATAGGCCTATTGGTGTATCCCATGAATAGTATAGGAACAGTCATAGCTATAGTGAAACAGCGTGTATTAGTGCATGCTTTAGTGGCTGCCATCAGTGTCAGTGCCTTCAGTATTGTGCACCACAACCATCCACCCCATCACAGACAGTGCCAACAGTGTCTTACATACAAGCAACTAACAAAGCGGCAGATAGTGGATAGGAGCAACATATGACAGCTTGTCAAACTGCCACCCACAAGTGGAAGCAAAGTAATTTATGGACTGTCCATCTCAGGGTACATAAATGCATGTATTGCATTAACCATTTTAGCTACTGGGACCTTTTCTTAACCAACAGGGGAAATGTTAAGGATATTGCAAACATCAGCCTCACATACTATTTCTTGACATCATTTTGCAGCATGTGAGGGAGCATGTCTAGTTTTGCAGGACTTCAGTGGAGAGATCTGCCATTATGCAAGCATTTGCCAGCATACCCCATTTCCCTGAAGACATGAGAGTCATACACTGCACACTCACTGCTATCAGGGTACCACCTGGTCCACTTAGAATGAGATACATCAATTTGAAGACACTGACTTTCCAAATAGTCAGGTATTATGCAATACCTAGGTCATTATACATAATGGGCAGGATTCACGAAGGCTTGCACGGAGTCTAAGAGTAGTGTAAGACTCAGTGCAGCCCTCGCGATCCAGGAACAGCCCGAAATTCCGTGTAAGAGACCAGCTAAAACGTCTCTTACACGGAGTGGGCGTGGATATGCTAATCACTTCACTTGCAGCTGAAAGGCATGCAAATGAGGTAGATTAGCGATCCAGGAAGCCCAAAGCAGCCCGTGTAAGAGCCATTTTAGCTGCAGAAATGTACTCAGTTGACAACTGAGTACTTTTCTGCAAAAAACACAATGGAGCCATGTCAGCTCCAAATAAAGGGTGCATATGTGTCAGGCAGCATGCCAATGGCCAAACATGTGCCATTGGCAAGTTACCCCGATGCAAATATGAGAAATAAATATATTTTTTTCGGCGATCGCCGATGTTTAAACACAGCGCAGCCCCGTGCAAATGGGCTGCACTATATAAAATATAAAAATGAAGGTTATAAACCCACAAATGTGGGTTTTATGCAATACATGGATCTACAATGCAGGGAACAGTAGACAAAAAACAACATGGCCACCGTTTAGTGGTTGCTAAGGGGGGAAGCTGAGTCTAAGACATGTAACTAAGCATTAGTAGGCAATCTGATGTAAATGAGTGTTAGGATACTGAATTCCACTGTCACATAGCAAATGAGCACATTCTGAGTAGTGTAGGAGTTACATAAGGGGGAGGAACAGAGTAGGAGATAGGTGACATCACAGGGGGGAATGGCAGAAGGAAATGCAGTTCATTGGAGGTCAGTGTTACATGACAGATGTCAGACACATATCATGGAAAGAGGAGTGCTACAAGATAAGCATGAGAAAGTCAAGAAATGGATGGTGTACACTGTTGCTTACACCAAAGTTTCTTGCTGGGCGTGCATGTGCACGTGTGCACGCCATGAGGCGCGAGTAGGGCAGTGTGCGTGCGTGTAAGGCAGACTGAGCATGTGGGAGCTTGTTGGCAGACTTGTAACACTGTTTGCGCTAGTGTGCGCGTGTTTTAACCCGAATAAGATGATTCTAAACTGTGTAAGCATGTGTGCGCATGTGTAAGCCACTGTGAGCGTGTTTCTGCTGGTATGCGCATTGCTCCCCCCTGAGGAAACAGAAAGGAAACAGGAAGCAACAGAATTAGTAGGAAGCTAGCAGGGAATACTGCTGGAGCTAGCAGGTGAAAACAATTAGAAGTAGGCAATTACACAGGCAGAATAGTAGCCCAGCCAAGCACTTAAAACTCTGCAAACAGCAGTGCAGGATTTTTCTCTCAAGAGACACTGCAAGACAGGAGTAAGCTATTAGAAGTGAAAACTGAAAAAGCTGAACTCAGAGCAGAAATGCTAGGGGCTGCCATAGCTGTCATAAGGAGACATAGGCTACTTGCTGAGGGTGGTGACAATGCAAATGGTGCCAGACAACCCACAGTGAGGAGACAGAGAACAGTGTACAGGCCCAGGGTCACCTACCACGGGTTACATGAGCTGGAGATAGTGGAGCGCTATAGAGTGGACAGAGACCTCCTGCAGCAAATTGTCGAGCTGTGCAGGCCATGCCTCACACACAGAACCAACAGAGGGGAACCCATCCCAGTGGAAACCAAGGTATGTGTTGGCCTAAGAATACTAGCAACAGGTACCTTCCAGAGACCAACTGGTGATATGACGGGGATATCACAGGCATCAGCCTCCAGGGTATTGCACCAGTTCCTGGATGCCATGTCAGCACATGTCAGTGATCATGTATATTTCCCCAATGCCCATGAGGTATTGGCCAGCAATATACGTCTCTTCCAGCAAATAGCGGAATATCCTAAGGTAGTGGGTGCAATAGACTGCACGCACATATGCATCAAAGCACCAGCTGGTGAGCGGGGTAGGGCCTACATTAACCACAAGGGCTTCCCCTACATCAACTGCCAGGTCGTGTGTGATGCCCAGGGCATAATAATGAATGCGTGTGCTGGCTGCCCTGGGAGCTACCATGATTCCCACATTTGGCATTTGACGCAGCTGTACCAGACATTTGCCAATGGGGACATCCCACATGGATACCTAGTGGGAGATGCAGGTTATGCACTGGAGCCGTGGCTGATGACACCCATCAGAAACGCACACACACCTGAACAGGAACGCCATAATGGGACACACGCACAAACACGTAATGTAATAGAGCATGTGTTTAGGCTGCTTAAGTCACGGTTCCGGTGTCTGGACACATCTGGTGGAGCCTTGCAGTACTCACCAACTACATGTACCCAAATTGTCATGGTATGTGCTATACTACATAATATGATCTTGCGAAAACAGCTGCAGCAGGACCAGCATAGGACCGGGCCAAACAGCCCCCCACCATTGCCAAGGCCATCACAGGCAGAGCGTGACTCGGAGGAGGAACAACCTCAGCCTGCCCCAGTAGGCAGAAGGAGGCGTGCCCAGTATGCCCTGGCCTTGGCAAAGAGGCAATGCATAGCACATACACTGGCTCAGTAGGAACCCTGGGAATGATACCCCTTTCTGACTCACTCATATAATAACAGGGATGCCTAAAATGACATAACCTGCTCGCAAACATGTACAGGGAGTGTAGTATGTGCATCCGACAGAGGCAGCCCTGCAGCACCATCTGAGGCATGAATGGCATGTGTTAAGCAATGTAACACCATGTAGTATATGCAAACTTGATGACCCTGACTAACATCCTACCCTCACCAAGCAAGATGCCACAATATGACGATGAGATGATCAATTGCAATAATTGGCTGAAGTATTGCAGTTAGTCAAAGGGGATCCAATGTGTGCCAGCCTGGGATGACATGCTGAGCATGACATGATGCTCCACCTGCTAGGGGTGGCATGCACCTATCAGTCCAGGCCTTATGGATACTGGCAAAGGCTGTTGTTACCCACAGCATGCCTTGAATAGATAAGGCTCAAAACACAAACCCACCTCCATAGGTATCACAAGGGATAAGAACCTAGATGTAATGCTACCCAATGCCAGAAGTCTAAACAGCAAGATGCATGCAGTCTAAACTCCCCCAGTATGGAGAATGTTGATATCTGTCCTGTAACAGAAAACTGGGTCAAGGCTCACAACAGCACCCTAACACTACCAGGTTACACCTCATACTGTGATGTACAGCCTCAAAACATGGAACAAGCTACAAAAGGAGGGTGACTACCAATAATTGTCAAGGATAACCACACCCCCATGTTGGTACCACAACAAGAAGCAGCATGGACTAGCCATGGTCAAGTAACAGTGGCTAAAACTGCCTCCCAGTTTATAGCCTGCTACAGACTACCATCCTAACACCAGGAACTGCACTTGGCCTATGTTAGAATACATGAATATATCAAGCCCTCCAAACCACATTAGATTGGGTGACGGAAAATACCAAAACATAGATTGGGAGCATTATTCTAGCTCCAACACTGTAGGACAAAAGTGCCTAGAATCCATAAACCAAAATGCCCAGGAACAACATACCACTCCCACAAGAGGGGTAAGCATTCTGGATGTGATAATCAGCAACATGGGTACTGGATGGCAAGATGAGAAGTGTATCCCTCACTCGTAAGACCAGACCATAGAGTAATCACACCGGATATACACATCCTGATCACAGTCCCTGGCCAGAAAACCACAGTGAAAAACATGTGTAAAGCAAAAGTTGCACTCCTCCAAACTGATGTGGAATCCATTAAAAGCCCTGTGCAGGTGCAAAATATGGGCCACACCTCAGAACCTGTTATACAGGCATTCCATGAACACTGCCAGGAATGCATGGATTATGCAATCCCAAATAAAACCAAGACACAATGCCATACATGCAGGCATCTGGCATGGTGGACTCCATCCATTACCAAACCATGCAAGAGAATGAGGAAGCTACTACATGATAGAGCAGACATAAAAAGGGAAGTAATCATTGATCAGTAGTATGGCAATAAAATATCAAAAATTACTGACAACCAAACAAAACGAAAAAATGAACTGCAGAACTGCTGGCAAAAAAATCAAGTAAACCAGAAGCCAAAAATGTAGCGCTTTCATCCACTGTTTAATACATGAACTTCCTCAGAAATATTTTCAAGTGATTTCCAGTTCCTTAAATAACTTACTAAACAGGAAATGACATCATGACCATCAAACTGAAAAAATAAACAAATGAGACATACAAAGTGACTAGTGTCAATGTTGTTAAAAAAAGTTTTCAACAAGTTGATACACTGTTGTTTGAAATGTTTAGCCAAGGAGAATTAGATCATCAGAGTTATGAATATTTGTTGGTTGAACACCCAAAATTGGCTACATTATTTGGCATTCCAAAATTACATGTTGACCAGCACAACCCACCTTTTAGACCTATTATTTCCGCAAAGCATTCTAAAACTGAGAATATATCTATTTGGCTTGAATATATTCTGAATCCTATTGTACAGAGAACTAGATTTTACATCAGAGATTCCTGGCATTTATTGGAAGAACTAAGGAATATAGATGTTTCATCTAGTTCTGTCAGTTTCTACTCTTGGCGTCAAGTCCTTATATACTGCTATCAAGCAAACAGAAGGATTAGACTATTTGAGGAATACCTGACTTCATATTCTGATGTTGAGAAACACAAGGTTAGCACCATTTGTGATCTAATGGAGTTAGTCCTAGAGAATAATTTCTTCAGATTTGGTAAACATATTTATCAACAGATTTCAGGAGTAGCAATGGGAGCGAGGGTGGCACCAGCTTTTGCCAATTTGGTTATGGCAAATTGGGAGCTTAAATTTTTGGTTAAACATCATCTTTTCAATAGGGCACTTGCATATTTTAGATTTATTGATGATTTACTTTTTTTGTGGAATGGCACTTTTGAAGAATTTTCTGACTTTGTGACAGATTTGAATCATAGTACTGACTTCTTGGTCTTCAAATTGAGTGGTTTTGGGGATAACATTCCCTTTCTTGATGTCCTTCTTAGTATAGATACAGTTAATAACACATTGAAAAGTCAAATATACAGGAAAGAGGTTTTTGCAAACCAGTATTTACACTAGGACAGTTTACATCCTACACATATGAAAAAAGGAGTAGTGAAGGGCCAAATAATTTGTTTGAGTAGGCTCACCACTGATGATGATGCATTTCAAAGTGAAGTAGGATTTTTAAGGTCATTATTCATGTATAGAGGTTACGCATTAGACTGGATTCAAAAAATAGAGAAAGAGGTCATTTCTTTAAGGAAGGGGGTTGCTAAACCGATTCTTCTTTCTAGTCAGATAGGTTTAAGTTATGGTTCCAAAGTTTTAGAGAATACCAGTAGTTACCACCTAGCGTTCCCTTTACCGATTGTTGATGAAATGTGGTTCATCAGGGACATCATTGTTAACAATTTGAAAATGATATTAGGAAATAAAGATTTGGTTGGTACTTTAGGGATGAAACCCACTTTCACTTACAAAAGAGTTAAAAATTTAAAATCTATGCTGGAGATAGATCATTATAGGTATCAGGACATGACAAGAGCAGCCAGTATTAAGAGGGGCTGATAGGTTGCCTGGCCTCAATAATTATATTAATTTATAATGTTTTTTGAAATATAGATAGGTGTTTGAGACCATATGCATGTGATCCATGTGTGTTTTGTGTGAGTTGTACATATGTGCACACATACATGTTCATATCACTCTGATTCCCTTCTGAGACATGATATGATTTACATCATTCATATTTATACATATTTTTTTGTTTTATACATATATTACATTTTATATATATTATATTATATACATTTCGGTGTGTGTACTTGTGTGTATATATCATCATTATTTTTATATATTCACATATACATATATTTTTTTACATGTGTATTTTATATTTTCATAGTGACTGTTTAGTTCTATGTTTGTGTGTGTGTGTGTGTGTGTGTGTGTGTGTGTGTGTGTGTGTGTGTGTGTGTGTGTGTGTGTGTGTGTGTGTGCGTGTGTGTGTGTGTGGGGGTGCATGTCTATATATCCATATGTGTGTGTGTGTGTGTGTGTGTGTGTGTGTGTGTGTGTGTGTGTGTGTGTGTGTGTGTGTGTCTGTGTGTGTGTGTGTGTGTGTGTGTGTGTGCATGCATGTGATTGTTCTGTCTACGTGGGAGAGGTCTTTGTATATGCATTTCATATGTTCAAGTTGATTATTATGCTATTCACACAGCATGAATTTACATTGCATTTTTATGACTGTATTTTTGCATTTATACAGATGTATGTGTATATATGTGCATATACATTCATTTGTATATATATCTATATATATCTATAGATATATCTATATATATATATATATATATATATATATATATATATATTTATATATATATATATATACATATACATATATATATATTTATTTGTTATTATTATGATAATACTTCATTTTTGTAGAAAATCACATTTGTTTATTTTTTCAGTTTGATGGTCATGATGTCATTTCCTGTTTAGTAAGTTATTTAAGGAACTGGAAATCACTTGAAAATGTTTCTGAGGAAGTTCACGTATTAAACAGTGGATGAAAGCGCTAAATTTTTGGCTTCTGGTTTACTTGTATGGCAATAAAATATGTCCACTCATACAATCCACTAAGGCCATCTACAACAAGTTGAATCTGTGAATCTTGAGGCAATGTTACACCTGCCCCATGTACACAGACAACCCTCATCTCCCCCCAAGAAATACAAATATATGTGAGAGATGCAACCATTTATCCAAACCGGAGGCTGAGCTCTCTCAACTCAGTACTGTCAAAATTAGACAGGAGGAGAAGGTAACCACACACACTACAAATCCAGTCTCACATAGACTTATCACAACTGCAAACCAAAGACATAAACACAGAAAAACATTCCCGGAGGCCCTAATTACAAACACACCACATGAACAGAAGCCTCCAAAGCAGACACCCAAGCAACCACTACCTCCAAACATAGCAGATGCAACACATAGTACACAAAGCTTGTGTGCCAAACAGTCACAGGCCAGAAGGAGAAACAACATGCCTGATACAGTTGTAATAGGTGACTCCATAGTCAGACACACTGCTGTCCCACTCACCAGACTGAACAAGGGAAAGGGTACAGTAAGCTGCCTGTAGACTGCTACAATACGCCACATTACACAAGTACGCAGGTCACCCCAAAGCAAGTAGAAATATGATGCAGTCATTGTCCATGCTGGTGTGAATGACCTGAGATGTACCTCCCCAGACTACATGAAAAGAGACATAGATGAGCTCTCCGATTATGTAGTCCAGGCCGGTATGACACTGACCGTGTGCAGCATCCTACCCTTACCAAGAATGATGCCACAGTACAAACACAGAATGATCAGCTTTAACAAGTGGCACAATTACTGGTGTCATTCCAAGAGGGTTCAATGTCTGTCTGCTTGGGATGTCATGTTTGACAAGCCACATTGCTGTGCCAGGGATAGCTTGCACCTGTTTCCCCTGGGCGTCTGGGTATTGGATAAGGCTCTTGCCACCTCCATAGAGCCTTTCGTAGGCAAGGCTGAAAAGACTAACCCATCTCCCTAGAAAACATAAGTGGAAAGAAACATAAGGGTAATGCTGCCCAATGCCAGATGTGCAAACCTCAACATGCATGCTCCCGAGTCCCTCCCCAGTATGGAGAACATCGATGTCCATGCAGTGACAGAAACCTGCAGCAAGGCTCCTGGCAGCACACCAGCACTACCAGGTTATACCTCATATCATGCATTATGGCCCCAAAACCTGGACCAAAATATAAAAGCAGGGGGAGTATCCATATTCAGCACAGACACCCACACGTCCAGGTAACTGACATTGCACGAAGCATCAGAGACCACCCATGTGCAACTAACCATAAGCAAAACTGCTGTACAGTCTGTAGCATGCTACAGACCACACTCTCACACACAGGAACCCCACTCAGCCGTCCTGAAGACACTGGACAGTATGAATGTCTCACCAAATACCAAACAAGGTACTCACAAATTACCACATAGGTGGTAATCCATTATGTATGGAAGGAGTAATCAGGGACCTAGGGACACAAGTGGACAGTAACCTGTTATGTGACACTCACATTGCCAACGTGGCTAGGAAGACTATCTATATTGGACACCATATCATGAAAGGATTCACATCTACATTAACAGAGGTCAATGTGCCCCTATACTGTTCTCTTATCAGACCCATAATCTAGTACAATGCCTCATTTGGGATGTACCTTACCCGACACCTGCAGCAGTTAGAAAGACCTCAAAGGTACCTCACCAAGAGGATAAAGGGTCTCAAATATTTGTCATATGCTGCCTGGCTGTAGACACCCCAGCTGTATGCAGTCACATACTGCCTATGCAGAGGCGTTGCATGCCTGTTGTACAAGGCCATGTCCAACACAGGAGTAATGGACATGCTCCATCCCAGAAAACCCAATTTTATCGGAGCTGTGAGAGTGAGAGATTTCAGCCTCAACACATAATGAAATAGGATGTGCTGGAGGGACAGATACATAACCCAGAGGGTCCCTACACCCTGGAATGGAATCCCACTCCATGTTAGGCAGAGCCCCTCACTGACTCTCTTCAACAGGAATCTTGCCAAGTGGATGGATGGATGATCGTAGATGTACACTGGGGGTCTTCACTGTGTCACATCCAGACAGAGGCACAGTAAAGTAAATCATAAATGGCCATAATATTCACATAGCAAGGGGTGGCGAAAGCCACACACACTCTGGGTAGGCTTAGAAATGCCCTAGGGCGGATAGCCTAGTATGAACCTATGAACCTATGAAGATACAAATTGTACATGACACTAAGGATAATCACAAGGCTTTCTTAACTGATGGTAGGAACCTTGTTGGGAATTCACAGATATGCTCTGAATCACTCAAATATTACAAACAACATACCAAACACACACACATATTGCCAACATCCAACCTGACAGGTGCAGTGCAACCCCCCCCCCCCCAAATGCAAAATATCTATCCCAGCAGAGTGCTGGCCCCCTGACATTGCAGATGCTGAGGTAACAGCCAGCATCTACAAAGCAAAACACACAGCATCAATGGTATGAGATGGTGTCCTGGGCTGAGTCCAACATGGACTCCAAGAAGAATGAAATGCCAAATAACACTACTGCTCAATGTCAGCATTACCACAGGATATGTACATAAAGAGCAGTGTACAACAACAGTGGCCCTTCTGCACAAAGGTGTTGCCTGAATGGATACTGCAAACTACCACCCCAGAATGCTGACAAGCTTGGTCTGCAAAGCTATGGAAAGGATCAGCATGTACCTCGGACATAAAGATATTGGGGACCTACTGACACTGGACCCTACCCAGTGTAGCTTCATAAGTGCAGATCCTGCCCCTTAAACATGTTTGACTCATTTGAAACAGTCATTAAGGTCATTGATGAGGGGAATGTGGTCCACACAGCCTAGCTGGACCTTGCAAAAGGCTACCATACAATACCCCATGTGTTCGTTATAGATAAGCTCACCAGCTTAAATATAAACCCCTATGTCAGTAGAGGGGTTGCAAACCAGACCAAGGACAGAACTGACATGGTCAGAAATGCTGCAGCCATGTCAGACTACAAACCAGATACAACTGGCATCCCACAAGGCTCGGTCCTGGGACCTCCCTTGTTTGGTATATATGTCCCATAGGTACAGGCCAACATGGAAGGACTGTGTCTCAACAAGTTTGCAGAGCACTACAAACTGGACACCATATCTGACCCTCCAGCTGACACAAGCATCCCACAAAAGGGCCACATAGAAACAGACAACTGGTGCCATAGCCATGTCAGCAAGATAATTGCAGAAAAGTGAATAGTCAACCCCTGTGGATATACAGTAAGTGCCCACCAATTACCACATAGGTATTAACCCATTAAGTACTTAAGATGTAATAAGAGACCTGGGGACACAAGTTGATAGATATCTTGCATTGGACAATCATGTGGCTGTAGTGGTTACAGAAACATACCATATACCCACCTAATCATGAATGTAGTGAGATCTAGATCAAGGGAGGTCATTGTGGCTCTGCAGTCATCCTTCATCAGCATCACAATTGACTACAATGGCCCCTGTGGGATGTACCTCAGCAGACACCTCCATCAACTGGAAAGACCCCAAAAGTACCTCACCAGGAGTATCAAAGAGCTTGAACAGATGCCATGTGTTGCCTGATTAAACAAACTGCAGCTCCACACACTGCCATACTGCCCACCCAGAGGCAAGCTGTGCCTGATGTATAAAGCCTTGTCCAAGCTGGAATCAATGAACATGCTGCACCTTGTACAATCTGAATGGCAGTGAGCTATGCACATGAGAGACCTGAACCCCAGCACTGACATACATAGGACAAGCTGTACTGAATGATCCATAACACAGAAGCCACCCCCACTCTTGAGTAAACTCCCAGTACAGGTTAGCCAGAGAGTCACCCATCGACTCTCCTCAAGAGGAATCTTGATGAGTGGATGGGAGATGGTAGGTTTACCCTGGGTATCACTGTTATGTCACAGGTAGACGGAGGCACAGTATACTAACCGTGACATATGTCATGGCAAACTCCAGTTACAATGTGTGTCGAAGGACAAGCACACTCTCTGACTAGCAATAGAAATGGCGTAGGGCACATCGCTAGTGTTTGCCAATGTCCACCTATGTTGTGGAATACACTACCGATGTTGGACAAGCCTGGTTTAAGTAGTCCATATCTGAACATAATGCAACATGGTCATATGTGCACAACTGGCCCCTAAACAGTCTGTTGTGCTCACTATGAAAATTTAAAGCAGTGATAGGACTAAAGTCCAGGATACTGTCCACCACAGTGAAAGTACTGAACCAGTATACTATATGGTACTACAGTGTTAGGTCAGTATGAAAGGATGTTGACAACTGTATGCAAAGTATCCCATGCAAACCCTGCAGGCACAGTATAATCCCTGTTGTGTTCAGACACGAAGCAGTTGGCCAGTAAGTACACAACATGACAACCAACACACAACCATAAACGTGAGATATTGTTGAAGTTCACACTCATCCACATATGTGGTGGACTGCAGAGTTCAACATATGGAAAGCTCACACTGGGCATACTCGCAAACTTTGATAAATGAGACATATGTCAGACAACATGCCATGGAAAGGCTGAACTGGGCATGCTCACACACTTAGGCCATATCTCAGTTTAGCAGTTGGCCACACATATCTGGTATTTGTACGTGTCATTCCAGGAATCAACCACATTACAGAAATCTGCCCAGTGCACACAGTTAAATGACTACAGAGACATAAGTGATATAGTGGATCCCCCTCATATTCAAACACCTTCCACAGATACACAAGTTGTTCATAGAAACAGGGAATGCTATGGCAATAAAGACCTGCAAACAGCCTATCAGCAACAAATATTGTGCATCTGACAATTAAACATATGGGTGTAGAGGTCAATACTAGGCTGTTTGCCCTAGGGAATGAAAGCTTAGCCAGAGTGTGCATGGCATCTGCATCCCCAGTACAGTAGGCTACTGTGCCACTGTAAAGTAGGTCACATAAGGCACCGTTTGAGGCTAGTGTGCTGTGCCTCCATCAAGCAGGGAGACAGTGGAGATCCCAGGGGTTGAATTTGCTATGCCACATCCATGTTGTTGGTGTGTACTGGAAGAGGGTTGGTGAGGACCTCTAACAGTAAGTGGGCGTCAATAACAGACTGAGGGGAGCCTTATCTGCAGTGTCTGGACAATTTCACTGTCAACACGTTGTCGTGATGATTAAGAGGGATTGAAGTGTCATGCCAGTACTGTTCAGAGATGTCCTCCCTCTGTGGGCTACTGCTCTGCAATGTATTAGCTCACTCCATCTGTTGGACAGCTCATATATGGCTGGTGTACACCTGACAGGGTGTCCTGTTGTGGAGGAGTCATGGGTATATTTGGGATAGCATGATCAATGCAAACCTTCCACATGCTCATAGAATGCAATTGTCAAGGATTATGCAGAGTGGCCTGTATAATCCCCCAGCATGGGTCCTTTGAAGTCTTCCATTGCAGTCTTCACAAGTGCAAAGTATGCTTTTGATAAATACACTTTGTTTGCAGTGACAACCTTGCCTGGGGGTGGGGATGGGATATGGATGTCCAGGGAAAGGTGGGTATGGTCAGATATCAACAATGGTGGTCTACCTCTGGTGTGGAACAGTGAGTACCCATGTTGCAGATGGTCAGGTGCAATATGTATTCCCCCTTGTGGCTGTGGTGAGTGGTCCTGCCATAGCACATGGACTCACAAATTGTAGTGGCTGTAGGGTAATGTTATAGAGGCCTGAGTAGTTCCCACACACAATATACCTGCACCTGATGTTAACTACTGGAATGGTGTTTGTGAACACCTTCATATCTTGGCACTGTTCCCAGGGAAGCAAAGTGTGTGTCTCGGATGTGGGAGGGGTGGTCTGAACTGGTTGTGTTGTGTGTTACAGGTCCTGTGGTCATGAAGCATGGTATAAAACATAACCTGCCAGTGCTGATGTGCATATCTGACCCTGAAGTAGGTGGCTGCAAATGCATATATATGCTATCCCCCACCTGACAGGTAGTAATAGATGTACATACCTCTGTATAAATAATGATGTCAGCACCCTATAAATACTGCAGGTGCAGAGCAGATGCTCAGTAATTTGGATAGTGCACTCTGCTAATGCGTCTCCCTCAAGTGTCATAATATAGTTAGGTAGGGGTTTGAATCCTGCAAATGCTCTGTGTGTGGGTGGGCGGGGTTATTGTGTGTGCAATTCTATGTGATAGAAATGTCCCTTTTGGCAACTAGGAGAACACACTACAGGATGCACATTCCTCTTTCTAAACACTGATGATGTCAGCACCCTATAAGTACAGCAGGAGAAGGGAAACCTCCCAGTAATGTGAATAGCGTGCTCTGCTAATGCGTCCATCTCGAGTGTCATAACATAATTAGGTAGGGGTTTGAATCCTGCAAGTGTTTGGGTGAGGGGGATTAGTGTGTTTGCTATTCTGTGTAAGGGAAATGTCCCTTTTGGCAACTAGGAGAACACACTACAGGATGCACATCCCCCTTTCTAAACACTGATGATGTCAGCACCCTATAAGTACAGCAGGAGAAGGGAAACCTCCCAGTAATGCGAATAGCGCACTCTGCTAATGCACCTCTCTCGAGAATCATAACATAATTAGGTAGGGGTTTGAATCCTGCAAGTGTGTGTGGGGGGGGGTGGAAGTAGGGTGTGTGCAATTACATGTGTGAAAGAACTGACCCTTTTGGCAACCAGTACAACACACCAGCTGCTGCATATTCCAATCTCTACACAGAGATGATGCCAGCACCATACAAGTACAGCAGAAGAGGGCAAATCTCCCAGTAATGCAAATAGCATGCTCTGCTACTGCGTCTCTCACTGCTGTCAGAGCACAGTTAGTTATGGCTTTGAATTCCACACATGCCATGTGTGTTTTTGTCACACAGAATGCCCATGTGTGTGGGTTGTTGTTCACAATAATGCATGACATAGATTAAACCAGTAATGGCAATGGACACAGATGATGTATGTGTGTGCCAAATACACATATGTACCTGTGACCTTCAATAGTTCTCATGTCTGATGTCTGCCACATGTGAATACATGGTATTTACACTGGATAACATTATGACTGTGGTCTTCTGTGCAGGTGCTGCATGTGGTATGTGTATATACAGTGTGAGTTGTATATGGTATCATCCTAGCAGCGAAGGATACACATCTGGTCTGGGGCATATAGTCTACATGTTGTTGATGAACAGGTGCTGCATGTTTTCACCTGTTGTGGGAGTGGTAACAAGTTGTTCCATAGCAATGCAGTGACTACATGCAAGGAACCTTTCAGCTAGGGTGTTGTAGCTACAGTAATTCATCAGCATTCTGTAATACTTCAGCATTCTTGGTGAGGGTATGATGCCAACCAAGGTCAGGGTCATACCAGCCTGTGCCACATGCTCAGAGAGCCCTTCTATGGTCCCTATCATGTAGTCCAGGGATCTACATCACAGGTCAGCCATAGTGGCATGGACAATGACTGAGTCATATGTGTCCATGCCTCTGACTGACCTGTATGCTTGTGTCATGTGGTGGACCATAGTGCCCCATGGGCATATCACTGTGACCTTCACCTCGTCCAGCCTGGTGAGCAGGACCTCACTGTACCGGACAATAAAGGTACCTAACACAACTGTAGCAGGTGTGTTGTCTAGCCGTACAGGCTGTGACTGTTTGGCACACAGGATTTCTGTGCTATGTGTTGCACGTGCTGTGTTTTGGCTTAACGTATGCCTGTGTGCCAGCTGCAGAGGTGTGTGCAGCTCAGGCAGGATGCTATTCTGTGGCTCCACGAATACCCCAGTGTGTTCATGTGTTTGGATTGCTGTCAGTGTAGGTCTACATCAGACTGGTATTGTAGTCACTGTAGTATTTCATGCCACCTGACAGGTTATGCCAGTACTGGGTTCAGAGTGCTTAGTCCCCAGTTTGGCTATGTGGTTGCATCTCATACATGTGTTGTACGTCCATGTGTAGGGGAGAGGGTTGACTGTGTACATGTGGCAGCTGTGACATTGCCACATGACTCACATATTCCACAACTGTACCATAGAGGTGACTGACAAGTGACCTTTGCACATGCTACCATAGTATTGTGATTGCCATGGTGATTAACAGCACATAGGGCCAATGGGAAACAAGGTACAGAAGGTGAGTATGTGAGGGTGTAGTGCCTGTGATTAGTTAGCACTGGCATATATGACTGCACACGTGGTCAAATGCCAGGAAAGTCATATGCAATGTGTCACAGGCAACGTACATGCGAACAGGACAAACAGTGACGTTCTGTCAAGTGAGACATGGACATACATATAGTAAGCTATGCAGATGTCACTATGAGTCCACAGAAGCTCTGTAAATCTGCATTGCAGGTGGGATCAGTGTTCCAGGGTAAATGCAAGCAAACATGCATGCAAACAAAGCTACAGTAAGCAGGGCTGCATGTAGTCCATTGTACAACAAACAAGCTGTACCACTTCCAGTAGGTCACAGTGCAAATATGCAGGCACTATACACATGTACATGGAAATACACAGGTCAGATGGCCAGGGTCCAGTGCCAGCGCACACAAGTGTACAGACCATATACCATCAGGATGTACAATAACCGGATGGATACCCAGGAGCTCATACCTGCAGTAATACACATGTCAAATAACAGACACTGAGCCTTCACTCAGTGGTTCCATACTTAATAGGACGTATGCTACCTGTCCTGCTACCACAGTATCCCTGACATTTATGGGGACTCTCCCTCCTGTGAAAGTTAGTTTTGTGTGTTGGGGCTGTCTAGCATGGTATGAGATGCGAGCTTGCAGTGCTAGGGTGCTCCTGTGTGTCCTGTACCAGTCGTGTAGTGCTGCACACATATCAACATCCTCAAACATCCGTATTGCAGAGTCCAGTGTGGGCAACATGCCACTTGCAGTTTACATGTCCATCATTGCGTATCAATACTTTCATTACCTTATCCCCTGTACTACCTGTGTATGTAGCCTTCTGTTGACATCCTTACCACCAGTATGCCAGCATGTGCAGATGACACACTATGGTACTTACCATGGCTGTAGACAACAGTACAAGACAATCATACACTTACTGCATCAGGCATGCTGGGATATACCCACAATTATATCAGCACACAGTACTGTTAACAACATGATACTATTACTACACCTCTACGTAGTCACCCTGTGCATCAGCAACATGTTAACCTGTACCTGCACTGATGTTATAAATTGCAGGAGGTGGCACAGTTTCATCATATGCACAGGGTGTGAACTTGGTATGCCTGAGTCTGCCACTGATACCACCAATTGACATGTATGTGTATGTGTGTTGGTGAGGGACAGCAGTACAAGGTGGGGCAATGTTGATGCAGTGTGTGCATGTATGCGGTAGCCCTAGGTGTTGTCAATTCGCATGTGTGTATGGATGCACACAGTTCCACCTCATGGCTGCCATATACTGGTGTTTGTGGACAGCCACAGACTGTACCTGCCAGGTCATACAGATCAGTGTCTCTGGCCACGGACACGGTACCTGTGCCTTGCAGGGGTGCTACGGACCGTATCCGGTACCAATCCAGACTGGGTACTGTCATCAGAAGCAGGTGTTCGTTGACTGGACACAGATCCCTGTCGGGCCTGTCCAGAGCCACGTGCACGTGGTCTCCTGTGGTGGTCTGATGACAGCACAGACCCAGCATTGCTGGGGCTGCTGCTGGCACTATGGGGGTGGACGCGGCCCTGTTGTCATCCGCGACGACTGCCAGCTGCTGCTGTTGCTGGCATACGTCCACGTTGACACCTCAACCATCCACCATTGACCTGGCTCATGGACATGTAGTTGTGGAACAGATCTAATATGTCCCCACAACGTCTGTCTATGACATTGGTGAAATTATGGATGGCAGCTGCAATGTCACGCATACTGTCAGTCATGGCTGTGTGACATTCTGTCAGCTCCCTCAGACCCTGTCTGGTGTACCATTCCATACGTGACTGTGCCTGCATGACAGCTCGAAACATAACTGAGGTTGTAAGACCTCCGTGGGCATGTCTGACAGGGGCAGTACGCCCACGGATGCTCCCACAAGAACCCCTGGACATCTGTCTGTGTGGCGCCATCTCAGGGCCATGCCCATGGCTGCTGTGTGGGGAAGCATGTGCCACAGATACCACATTACCCTGGTCAATGCCCACTGTATCCTTTCCATCACCTAGGGACATTGGTGACAAAGGGTATATTGGCAGGATGACTGTGCGCATTGATGGGGTTGACAGCAGTGTACTGTCAATTGGCTGACCAATGACAGACCCTGGCATACCTTCCTGTGCCATTACACAGATGTCATCATTATCAGTACCCATGGCACCTGATTCAGGTTCCCTGCTGCATGACACCAGAGCAGCACCAGAACCTGTGGGAGGGAAACAGGAAACACAGTTTACAATGTCTACACAATGTTACCAGTGATGCACACATGCACACATGCACAGGTGCACACATGCGCATATGCACACATGCACACATGCACACATGCACAGGTGCACACATGCACACATGCACACATGCACACGTGCACACATGCAAACATGCACAGGTGCACACATGCACACATGCACACATGCATACATGCACAAATGCACAGGTGCACAGGTGCACAGGTGCACATATGCACACATGCACGCATGCACACAGTTGCACACATGCACACAGTTGCACACTTGCACACACTTGCACACAGTTGCACACTTGCACACAGTTGCACACTTGCACACTACTCAGTATGCGAGATATCAACAAACAGACATAGACACACCTGCATGCATACACAGAGCACTACTCAGTGAGCCTAATATTACTATTACTATCAAGGCTATTAAAGGTATTGTTAATACACACTCACCAGCATGGATAGGCTGCATTGCTGTTACACTGGAGGGACCTGCAGAAGTGAGGAAATTAATGTCAGTGGGCACAACTGTGCCATTGTTACTGAGTATGATACAGGTCAGTAGTACAACAGTCGCCTTTCACAGGTCAGCTGCTGATACTGAGAATATCACACTTGCACATTAAATACAATGATGACAGCTACAAACCAAGGACACACCTCACACATGCATTAACTACCAGTGTACACAACAGTCAACTATACATATGGCATATTACCTGCACGCTCGTAGTCTTGCTGCTGTGTGGCTCCAGCCTCCATCATAATGCAGGTCTGCTGCTGTTGTTGTTGCTGGTGGGCTGGAGCTACAACACTTATGAGTAGTCCCTCCAGTCTGGTGAGTGCGGGATGTGTAGCGACCCCACCACCTGTGGCAACCTGTTGCCTGTGGATATCTGACGCATGCTGACGGACATTTTTGATTAAATCACTGCCGTGATGTCGTACCTGCTCATATGTCCTATTATGCGTGCCTATGTCATTTACCCGATGGACCAGGTCTTGCCACAGTGCAGCCCTCTCCTGCTGATTCTGGCTGGTGCGGGAAAAGAGTATTGCATAATCCTGCACCAGGCTCTGGTGTATTTCCTCATCCTCAGCTGCAGAGTACTCTGGATTGCGCTCGTGAGCCATGGTCCTGAAAAAGGAAATAACATGATATCAGCAAAATATGTCAGCAGAATTTGGCACACATACTACACATGCTGCTCAACTGTTGTGATACAACATATCTCACATATATAGCATCTGTCTGTCTATTGGTGGATACACATGTAAATGGCCAGGTATCAGTGCTCAGCCAACAACTGTGCAACAGTGCCTGGCACACTCCATAAGACATACTACCAAACCCCAGCAGTCAGAACACTGATTCAGGTCCAAAGCACCTCCTCACTCTGGGGGTTTGTATCGAGGTACTGTATGGGGTACATCATCAACTACTGTGAGCTGACCACAAACTAATTGCCCTGGATATACATATCCCACCTCCACCACCAGCACAAACGACTACAGTGAATAACATTTCAAATGCAAACTTTACACTTTGTAACACTGACATGGTATCCTTTAAGCCCACTGGGCCAGTGGAAGACACAACCCACAATGCTGACCACTTCACAAATGATTTCTACGGACATCTCCGAGAATGCATGGATCATGCAATCCCATATAAGACCAAGGCACTCTCCACAAAGGGAAAGCATCCTGTCTGGTGGACCCCAGCCATAGACAGATTGTATAACAAAAGATGGCAGCTACTGCAAGACAGATAAAGGGAAGGCATGTCTGATCAGCACTAGTAAGGAGCTATTTTCTCTCATACAAACATCCATGGGCAACTTTGAGAGGGAAATCAACGGGGACACTACAGATAACCACAAGGCCTTCTTCAGTTATGTTAGCAACCTGGTCAGAAACCCTCCAATATGCTCATAGTTAGTACACAACAACAAATAATTCACTGAACCCACAGATATTGGCAACATTGTGGCAGACAGGTTCAGTGCAAGTTTCCCCCCTCTCCCCCAAACTAAGAGATACTTATCCCAGCTGACTGTAACCTCCCTGTCATCACAGATGTCCAGGTGAGAGCTGCCCTCAGAAAAGCAGAAAACACAACATGAATGGGACCTGATGGTATCGCCGGTTGCATGCTACATGAACTCCAAGAGGAGCTAAACACACATATAGAAGTGCTATGTAACACTAGCCTGACTACAGGATATGTACCTGTACACTGGCGTACAGCAGCAGTGGTTCCACTCCACGAAGGAGGCACCTCTTCATACCAATACAATACAACACAATACAATACATTACAATACAATACAATACAATATGCTATTGCCCCTGGGACTACAGCAGCATACTGTTCTGCTACCCTGACCATTGTGACACATGTGATGTGATGGTACCTGCTCCTGTCAAACAGTTACACAGGGTGACTCATGGGGTATGTGTGACATGTACTCATGGGGAGTCTTGCTTCTTAATGCTGTGTGGTTTATTGCAGGGTATGCCTTATCTGTGGGTAGGAACCTGTACCTCTGCCATGTGCTCTCTACTGCGGTGTCACAGACGACACACAGCAGTCATATAGGTTGTGGATGGTGTGAGGTGTTACTATGGTTGTTGGACATCAGTCATGGGTGTGACTTAAGTATGTAAATCCAGGAGTGGCAACCTCTATGTGGGTAGTATGTGTGTACTCTGTGGTGTTGTCAGTCACTGTGCATTGGTAAGGTGTTTGAGTGCATTGTCACAGTGTTGTACATGTCACTGTGTCCTTCTCCATTTCTGTAGCTGTCATGTGAGGTACATACCGTGGCAGCCATTGTGTGGTGTGGAGGGGTACACTGACCTACATGTCCATAGCTGACACACCATGTCTGCTGACACATACCATGTGCAGGTATTCCAGGAATAGTGTGCCACTGTGAATATCATTGGGGGGACTATTGTACACATTTATGACCCTGTTCACCCTGACACATGCAGTGGTGGGCAGCCAATCACATATCTGGTGGTTACTGGTGTAGGTGATTTGAAATGGGGTATGGTACTCCAGTTTTGACACTGGTGTTCATTCCATGCCTTTGTCACCAGGCACCTGTTGCAATACATCTGTACACGTGCCTCACTCAGAATATATATACATCTCTCTCTCTCTCTCTATATATATATATATATATATGTGTGTATATATATATATATATATGTATATCTGTATATATATATATATATATATATATATATATATATATATATATATATATATATATATATATATATATATATGTCTGTATACATATACACATATATATATATCGATGTACATATATTGCTATAGATATGGAGGGGGGTGTGACAGAGAGGGGGTGAGAGTGATAGAGGGGGTGGGACAGGGGGAGTGTGAGATTGTCATATACAGTCATATCTGTAGATAGTCAGATCTGTCTGTCTATGTTATGTATCTACATATATCTATATCTGTATGTGTGTATTACATATATATGTTTGTACATATTCTATCTATCTACATCTGTCTATGTATTCCTACATCCCTCTCTATGTATGTATACATATATGCATATTATATATATATATATATATATATATATATATATATATATATATATATATATATATATATATATATATATATATATATATATATACATACATATATTGACATACATACGTATCCATATGATAGATAGGTATATCAACATGCTTGTTTACAAATCTGTATACACACACTAACATACTGCTAAACATACATAACTGTGAAACCTACTTTGTGCATTGCACTACAACCTACATTCAACCTACATTGATATGTGCACATAGATGCCCTCACATACATATGTATGTATAGCCTTCACTGATAGTTGCTGTATGTCCCCTGCCCTATGCACATCTTCATATACATATGGATACAGACCGATGACACATATGGAGGGTTCACAGTATGTAGACTTTTAAAGTATTACTTTACATTACCTGTGTTTGTCACAGCTGCTTGCGTTGCCATCTGGTTTGGTGTCCTGCTACTCCATTTGCCAGTTGTCAGCTTTCCAGTGGTTGTTGATGACTGGTTTTGTTTGTGTATGTTTTCTCTCTCTCTCTCTCTCTCTCTCTCTCTCTCTCTCTCTCTCCCTCTCTCTGTCTCTCCCTACCTCCACAGGGTGCAATGAAAGTATTGCATGTGTGGACTGGGAGTACAGCATGCTTTTGTAGGTATCTGCATATGTCCATGTGATGGCCTCTGCACCAATTGTTAGCCAGCATTTGCTAATTGCATGCAGCCATTTGTGTACTGATTGCAGTTCTCACTGTGATTCCAGGACAGTGCTATAAAAATGTATGTGAGATAGGCATAGCCCTTTCAGAGTTTAAGGGCAGGGACCATGCTGGTATGCTGTGGACACTGTTCTGTGAGTGTAAAGGTTAGTATCCCTCTCATATTTCTGGCTGTGTTGTAGATTAACATTTCTCCATTCATTTCTCCAGTTTCCTGTACTAAGTGTGTATGTACACTTACACTTAAGACTACTACTACTGTTAATGTGGGTGTGTGTGCTTTCCTGTGGGACATGTGGTGTAACTCGTATATAGCAGTGGCTCTTGCACTTTGTTGCTATGGCTTCAATATTTGCCCTTTACATTCACTCACTACTTGTATGCCTGCTAGGTGTCTTGACTGTAGTGTGTTGCTGTGGCTTTCCTAATTTCCATGTACATTCACACCTTGGAATGTTTGCTATATCTGCTAGGGTGTTACTGCATGCAGTGTGGTCTGGCCATGGTGTGGGCCTTGACATCTATTAGGGTATTTGAGTATGCTGCTGAGCAGGCCCCAGAGACTCTCAGGTGCATCTTTTATCTGCCTCATGGAATGGTACATATCAGTGGTGTACACCCATTAAATTGTCTGGTATTCTGCAGTTGTGACTGTGGGATAGCATGAGCATATGTATTACTACACTATTTCTGCCGTGCAAGTGGTGCATACTTTCAGTACTTCATAGTTACCATTGCATGTGTTGTAACACCTTTCTGCCTACTGTTTGTACATTTCACAGGGAGTCTGTGGGGCATCCCTGTAACTCAGTCACTGTTGCTATGTCTAGGCTCTTAACTATTCAAATATGGCAGTGTCAGACCTCTCAAGTATACAGATATTTGCAGGTTGTCCACATTTTTTACTCATATTTTGGTCAATATCTCATAAACAGCTTTTTCTGGCAAATCACTGTGGGCTCAAGTCAGACTATAGTGATAAGCATTTCAGTTTCAGACTTCATACCCTTCCAAACATCCAACAAAATGCAGAACCTGTTACTCTCTCAACTGTCTAAGTTTGTTGTAGCATTATTTGGAATGTGTTCCTGCTTTTGGCCCTTTGCTCCACATTTTGTATTACTTAGTCCGGATGTGTTCCTGTAAGAGGTTGTGGGGTATGGGCAGTGATTATCCTGCTGTGAGTATGTGTGTGGCTTGCAAGGTGCTACAGTGACATTATTACCTACTAGCTACCAACTAGCATGACTGTTTCTGTTCACACACTACTATTCTAGAAATCCACTACATTTGACAGTAAATATACATGACATGCTTTGTGTACTACATATCCTATATTCCCTTTACATTCATTCCTACTATTACATGATATATTTATTGTAGCACAATGTTCTTATATAACAGTCATGGCTTAGTGGTAAGTCATGCAGACTACTGTTACCAAGGTCCTGGGTTCGGGACTGACAGTGGGATTTTATTTTGCTTTTGAGCAAACTACAGGACTTGCCATTCAGAGTGACTAAGGCACTTTTAAGCAGTTGTAACCGGGTTAGTGCTGGTTTGCGCGCAGCTCATGCATGCGCACTGGCATTCAGCTCTGCGCACACCCGCTTACAACTGCTTAAAAGTGCTTACTCTCTTGCACACCAGCTATTTTCTTTGAAAGAAATGAAAATGGGGAGACAGGAAAGTGGTGAAAAAGGGGTCACAAAGAGGGTAAGAAAGTAGGGAAACAAGCTCGGGTTTTGCAGGAGGGATGTAGATAAGGCCCATAGCTGCCCATTTCTTCATCAGCAACAGCTGTGCATATGTTTGTAATTTGGTGTGACATTTGAAACCTTCCACCCCTGAGAGAGGGGTGAGGACAACAATAATACTTGTTGTACAGCCAATTGTAATTGACAGTTTCCATGTCCAGCAGACATGTGTGCAAAATGGGCAGCTATGTATGGGGCGTAATTTTTTGTGGGTACAGAGTGCCCTTTTTTTTTTTTTTTTCAGGTGAGAGTGGTATGTCAGGTACAGGAAGTCGGTATAGCTAGGGAGGTAGGTTGGGTAGGTTAAAAGACAAGACAAACAAGACACATACAGGGGCGGTGTATGACACATGTGGGGGGGTTACACAATTGACGGGGACGGATGTTTGGATATCTAGAGCCCATGAGCCCACAGATGGCAACAGTGGAACTGATATCCCCACCCATGGGCAGTTGCCACTGTGTCTTCACTGCCCAGGACAAGGCTGTGCTGGGGGCTGTGTAGGCCAGGCAGCAGGCACGCCCGTTAGTTGTGCCACCTATGCCTCAAGCTGGCATAGAGGCCGAAGAACAGCTTCCTGGATCTCCCTACGCACCACAGTCCAGACACTACGGAGGGTGAGTGGTTGTTCTACTCTGGCCACACTTGCAGAGGGGGGACGAGCCCCATCCCCTGCAGCGCTTCCACCCACAGGTGGCACAGGGCCACCAGAGGAGGGTCCGGCCTGGGCACTACTGCCAGGTGCACTCGCCAGCTGAGGAGGGAGAGGTGGGTCCGCTGGAACCGGCCTTCCCTGTCGTCCTATGTTTTGCATTATGTCATGACAGTTTGGGTTAGTAACGTACAATACCATTCACAATTAGTTGTAACAGCATGCATTAGTATTCCAATTAACCAAACACCCAGATATTCAAACCATTGAACAGCAAGCATAACACATGCATATTTTGAACAGCAATACACAGTCCAACAACATGCAGAGTTGATTGATGGCAACAGGCCATCAGGTTTGGATGTATGAACAGGGCAGATGCATCAACGTACATGCAAATATGTATGAACCAACAGGACAAATGTCCAGGGGTGTTAATTGTGATTGCACATACCAATTTCACGTGGAATGGATTATATGTGGTTATAGGGTAGGGTGAAGAAAATGTAATTAACAACTTCAAATACCAATACATATGCTGTACATTTCTAATAGCTGCAGATATATACACACTACAGTTCTGCCTACAGTTTCCTATGTGATAACTACTTCAATTTGGTGATAGGAATGTTACTGCTACATCAATATACATTTTCATTTTTATTCATACACATTCATATCTGGCTCTGTTCAGCTACATCTTCCTGCTACATTTGCTTTATATAGCTATAGACAACTGTGGATGTTTGGTATTTCAGCCAAATATACTATCTGTATATTTCAGACTGAGAGCAGCATATCCAGATTTTGGGATACACATTCCAGCTGCGGTCACATTTTCAAGACATTTTACTGTTTGGTTCTGCTTGTCACATTCATTTCATTCTGTACTGACTGCAGTATACTTTATTCAGGAGTTATTACTACTTTATTGGTGGATTCATAACTCTTTCTCACACTCTCTCACCTGTTTTATTTTTACAATTCAGGATGGTACTTAATTCTAGGCTTTATTGACATGTTTTACTTGTAGTTATAACAATCCTTTCCAACAGTCTCACTTCTTTCATGTTTCTGTATTTCAACAGGGATATATTTCACACGTGTTTTACTCAGCTTCTGCAGCTGTACTTTTCAGCCTGCTGCAGGTTATGTACTATTATATTACAGGTGGGACATCTTTATTTCAGACTTTATTTCAGACTTGTTTCATTTTTCTGTTTGGATTGCAGACTGCATCACACTTTTGTAATCAAGCAATACTTGCACACCCTCTTACACTGTTACTTGCACATTTTATTACTTAGTGACTACACTGCACTCTTTTGCTAACTGTCATACTTGTATATTTATTTACAGTTACAGGGAGAGGATTACTGACCTGCCTGGTGGTGCAACCACGCCAGCCTATCGCCATAGGCTCTATGGTTCGCAGAACGGACACCTGCAGCTGTAATATAAAAAAAGTAATATTGGAATACACATCTCCATAATATCAGCTAGGTTAATTTCTTACATAAATAATTAAATGTAACTTACTCAGTAGTGGGGCGTTCGGCATTTGCTGGGCCTCCTGGATCCAACGGTTCAGTTGGTCCTGCTTCCGTCTCTTCAGGTCCACATGGTGGTGACGGACCTGCTCACCAGTCCTTTGTATCCCTGTGGCATTGGTGAGATCATGAGCCAACTGGTCCCATGCCTCAGCCCTATATGCTCCCCACAGGACCTGGCCCTGCATGAGTTGGGCCTCATGATTGTGGACAAGGAGCCAAACCATATATTTGGACTCCTCAACGCCCCACCTCTGTGCTCGAAAGCAACTACCCTCACCTACACCTGACATTCTGGCTGCAAGTTGGTTCTACAATCGGTTATGCTGTGTATTCCCGCTTATGGGGCTTATATATGCCGGTTTTTTCCTGCACTTATCTGTGATTGGCCGATTTGGAATTGTATCAGCTTCACAAAACCTGCTTTGTCGTGCTCCTCTTTCTATTCATTCCTATATATATGCTATTACTGCATTTCTAAATACAACTGTCATGGCTTAGTGGTTCAGTACCTTGACTATGGTGCATGGTATCCTGGGTTCGAACCTGGCCACTGCTTTTTATATTTTATGACTATCTACACAGGCTAGGAGGTGTGTCTGTGTAAAGGCAGTTTTGTTACAGCTTGCTCAACGTTGCCCGTCGGTTAGCTTGTTGGCGTGGCGTGCAGCTCTGCGCAAACGTGGTACGCTGGTTTACGCTTCATTTGGCTGTCAGCACACATATTACGCTCAGCTCAGCTACGGGCACACAGTTTCAGCGTGTTAAAATGCTGCTCAACCCTGGGCACTCATTTTACACCTGTTAAACCACTGCTCACCTACGGGCAGATGTACTCAACTTGTTAGACTGTAGCTCAGCTATAGGCACATCTGACATTTTTTTTTATCTCACATTTCTTCAAAATATGTGGCCCATTTCATTACATTTTACATAAAATCTAATTTTATATGTGTACATATATGTCAGGGACTTGTTTCGTGCTTATTTCACAAAAAAAAAAATTGATGTTGTGGGGGCTCGAACCATGAATGCCTGCTCTTCAGCTGACGTCTCTATCGCTACACTATTGCTTCTTGGCTTACTTTGCATATTTAGTTCTTATATGCTTTTCCACTGACTGCTAACTGTGGCTAAGCTATGGGCACGCCCGCGCAAATGAGTGCACTCACGGGCAAACATCTTTACAATTTAAAAAAAAAATTATAAGATGTTCATTTGTACATTTTATGTTCGTAGTCTGTGGGGGCATGCGTTGTGTTGTGTTTATTCACATTTACACGGGCTCTGTCGTGTGGGGTTTACTTTCGGGACTTTTACTCTTCTGGGGGCATGTCCGTTTGCAGGGCTTGGCCTATGGACACGCCCCCTACTGTCTTCCACAGACTGTGTAAGCCTTAGGTGTGATTCAGCATGCCCTCATGCATATGCATGACATGCTGACATCTCACCGTTTAACTGCAGCCTCCATGTAAGCCTTGTAACTCTTACACGGAGGCTTTGTGAATCCTGCATATGTGTCTGGGTGCTTTCTTAGAAGTTCACATAATTTACACTTATGGCACATGTTCAACCTATATCACCAGTTCTTAAGGGGGAGACTATAAGCACGGTCATGGAGTCAGGAGAAGCACTCATAAGCACACACATACCATGCAAGCAGGGAAGGAGTAGACCACTGATAAAGGCATAACTGGTGTGTGTGTGTGTGTGCTGCAGGAGGTAATGCTGGATATGCTTTAGAACCAAGGATGATGACTCTCCCGCCCTGCAATCCTCAGACCATGTGGGAGAAAATGTACAGCACCATCTATACAGAAACATATAACATCATTCAGCATGCATTTGGGTCCTAAAGAGATTTTTCCACTCTCAAGATACGTCAGTTGGGGGTGCTGTGATATGCACCAAATACCTACCAAAAATCTTTGTGATGTGTACTATGCTGCATAATATGGCACTACATAAACAACTAAATCAGGAGGGAAATATTCCTGCAGATCCTGCAGAGACCAGCATAGCAGTTGGAGCAGTAGTGATAGAAAATGATTTATGCATTATTGCATCCAGGCTATGTGAGGCATCATAGACTGACCATGCTGTACATCAGACATAACGTTACCCATGCAGAAAAGGGGATGGCAGGACAAAGTCATCATCATTTACACAAGTGGTTGGACGGACAAAGTGACAGTTGACAGCAAAAATACAACATAGGGTAGGAAGTGAATTTGGTAGCCACTTCCTTAGTTGTAAGGGTGTGAGGAGATAGAGATGATATATTCAAGTAGTGGAGTTGAACTGTTGCTGAACTACTGTGTTGTGACTGCTGACAATGTCCACTGTGGTGGTTTGCAGTCTTGGGGTTCATTGCAATCTGTGCCATGGAATATTTAGAACTATGAGATCAAGTGGCCGCACCCTGATGAGGTATCCCATAGTAGAAGCCTACTTTCATGACCTGGACAATGGTCACATATAGGGTATGGCACTCTGTGCATACAGGTGACAATAAAGATTTTGAATTACTGAAATGCTTATGTCCAGCTAGACCATTGCTACATTTAACCTAGCACCTGCTTGTTGGAGTCCCATCTCTCCCAGCAGCAGGGTGTATATGTCATGTATGATTTTTCACTATGCAAGTGGCATTTTGTGTGTGTGTGTGTGTGTGTGTGTGTGTGTGTGTGTGTGTGTGTGTGTGTGTGTGTGTGTGTGTGTGTGTGTGTGTGTGTGTCATATATGTGTACTAATGTCTTCTCTTTTTCTTATCTTTCTGCAGGTCATGCTTTGGTGCAAGTTGAGAAGTGACAGCAGATGACTTGGCTTGAGATGGCTGACACCTGTGGTGTTGGCTCATCTGTGGAGGCAATTGGTGACCTCTGTGGTTACTTCTTGAGAGGGGGGGGTTCTCTTTTGACATTCATCTGGTGTGTACTTTTATTGCAACCTGGCATCCATTGTGAAGGTTGGTATGATCTAAGGTGTGCCAAAAGCTGGATGCCTGTTTCAGTATGATGCAGTGCCTCCTGGTATAACTGATACAGTTATTTTAT